>NW_019154169.1:8793717-8892260 GCF_002288905.1 Enhydra lutris kenyoni | reverse complement strand
ATATAGATATAGATATAGATATAGATATAGATATAGATATAGATATAGATATAGATGATATAGATATATTTACTTACTTATTTGAGAGGGAGAGAGAGCGAGCACAAGCTGGGGGAGTGGCAGGCAGAGGGAGAAGCAGACTCCCCGCTGAGCAAGGAGCCCGATGTGGGCTCCATCCCAGAATCCTAGGATCATGACCTGAGCCAAAGGCAAATGCGTAACCAACTGAGCCACCCAGGCACCCCTGGAAATTGGGTTTAGGTAAGGTCATGTGGGTGGAGCCCCCAGGGTGAGATTAGAGCACTTATAAAAAAGGGAAGTAGAACGCCTTGGTGGCTCAGCCAGTTAAGTGTCCAACTCTTGGTTTTGGCTTCAGGTTATGATCTCAGGGTTGTGAGACTGAGCCCCATGTCCAGCTCTGAGCTCAGTGCAGAGTCTACTTAAAGATTCTCCCTCTCCCTCTGCCTTTCCTCCCCGTGTGTGCCCTCTCTCTCTCTAAAATATATAAATGAAATCTTTTAAAAAGAAGAAGAAGAAGAAAAAGCGGAAGAGATAGCAGGCACCATGTACCCTCTCCCCACCATCTGACAATAGTGGGAGAAGGCAGTGTCTGTAAGCCAGAAGCTGCTCACTGAGAAAAGGATCCACCAGCACGGATCTTGATCTGGGACTTCCTATCCTCCAGAACTGTGATAAATAAATGTGTTTAGCCCACACGGTATGTGGTTTTTTTGTTATGGCAGGCGGAGCTGACTACAACATGTACCAGGCTCATACCTACTCTGATAAAATAGGCTATACCCTTGAGGTTTGACTGCACCCAACAGCTCGCTTGTTTGCATGGCCATGGTCAAGGTTCCACCTGTATCCTAGCTACCCAGTTTACCTAGTCTCCACTGTTTCATACTTACTATGGCTTTACCGTTTACATGGCTCAAGTTATGAGAACAGAACAACACAGAAGGGACACCCTTAGCAAGCTCACCTAAGCTCACCTGAATGCACTTGGACCATCACAGTTCAGGCCAAGGAAACTGGAAGCATGTGAAGTCTTAGAAGCTCCTGAAACGGTACCAGCTCTCAGACTTTCTGTCCAGATTCCTCGCATGGTTCCCTCTGTGGAGGAGAGGATGGGGGCACTTTAACAGCATGAAAGACACAGGACCAATAGCCAGCAGGTGGGAGGCAGGTCCTGGGTGCCCGCCCAGTGGAACACACGGTTAACTTCTATCCACTTGGATGACTATCTTCACGCAGCTCAGGGCTATTGCAAGTTGGATTCTTCGGGAAGCAGACTCTTGGGCAGCCCCCACCCACCAGACCCAGACTTACCTTCCCAGCCTCCCCGCCCCCTCCCCGCTGCCCGGACCCTGCGGTTGCAGCCCTTCTCCTGCAGGGGGCGCATGAGCCGCGTTACCGGCCCCACCGCGCGCTCGCAGGCGCGGCGATCCTCCCGCCAGATCTGCCTTCCCCGCACCCCACCCCGTGGCTCCTGAATGCGCTCTCTTCTCGGAGGGGCCAGATCTGTGTGTGGGTGGGGAAGATTGGCTGCAGTTTTGTTTCTAAAGGAAACAGTGTGAACAGCAAGAGCCAGAACTGAGATTATGAAATCAGAGGTCCTGCCTTGTCGGTAATGGGCGAGGACGGCGGGGTGAGGGAAAGATGGGGGGGGGGGGCAGTGAGAGATAAAGGGGTGTGAGAGAGCAGGGAGGAGGGGGAGGAGGAAAAGAGAGGGTCAGCTGCCTTCACCCCTGCCCATCTCTCCAGCCCCTGCTCAGGCCTCCTCACCTCTCCCCTGCAATGTTCCAGTAGCCTGCTGTCTGCATTTAAGTTGTCTGCTCTTAGTATTTATTGTGGAGCAGCGGGGAAACAGCAAAAACTGACGGCCGGGCTCATGCGGTCACAGAGCACACAGTCGGGTCGGAGAGAGAAACCCGCAGTCAGGAGCAGCAGTCCAGTGGGGTCAGGGCTGGGATGGGAGGCAAGGCGGAGGGCTTGGGCCCGGATGGTGAGATGCCAGGGCGTTTGGACAGCCAGCCTCTCTGTTCCTCCATCCCTCCTGTCTCCTGTCACTGTCCATCCCTCCCCCCCCGCCCCGCCCATTTCCTCAGAGGTAACTCCTGAGCTGAGCGGCAGTCTCACTCCCATACTCCCCAAGCTGAGGGCTGGGATGAGAGTCCATGAGCTGTGTCAGCGGGAGCGAGACCTGGACAGAGGGCCACCTGCCTGGGGAACATCTGTCTCCCTCATCAGGCTCTTGATGTCAGCTCAGGTCATGATCTCAGGGTCATGAGATCAAACCCTGCGTCGGGCTCTGTGCTCAGCAGGGTGTCTGCTTGAGAGTCTCTCTCTCTCTCCTCCTTCCTTCCTTCCCTCCCCTGTTCACACACATGCATGCTCTGGTTCTCTCTCAAAAATAAATTTAAAAAAAGGGGGGGGGGACACGAAAATCAAATTCTCTCCCCTTGTGAAGGCTGCGAATGCTGACAAAAAGCAAGCAGCCCACTAAATAAATACGATGACTTCAGTTGGTGATAAACACCATGAAGAAAATTAAACTAGGAACTATGGAAAATTAAACTAGGAACTATGCTGGATACTGCCTGATGGCGACTGCTGGAGATTGGGTGGTCAGGGAGGGCTTCTTGGAGGAGGTGACTTCTGAGAGTCAGCCGTGGGAAGATGTGGGGAGAAGCAGTCCTGGCAGAGGGCACAGCAAGGGCAAAAGGCTTGAGGCAAGCGTTCACGATCAATCCCTCTTCCCATTCATATAGCATCTCCAGGGACAGAGAATCTCATTGTTTTGTTGTGATTGTTTGCTTCGTCTCTGTGGAGTTCCATCCTTTAGAACAATGCCCAACATGTAGTAGGGTTCATAATAACCATGTTGGCAATAAATTAGAGCTATGCCTCCCTGCTATACCTATCCAAAGACATGAACTCACCTTCTCCCAGGGGGCATGACGGAGCCTCATGATGCAAGATCATTTGGGGATTTTCAGAAGCTCCTGCCATCAATCTTTGGACTCCAGGCTAAGAACTCTCACTTTCAAATTTGGAGGCCACGTCTTTAGGGTCCCCAGCTCTCTCTTGGGAGTGGAGAACTTAAAATGGCAGATTGGAGGGGCAGGGTGGCTCAGTTGGTTAAGAGTCTGCCTTCGGCTCAGGCCATGATCCTGGAGTCCTGGGATAATGTCCTACATTGGGCTCCCTGCTCAGGGAGTCTGCTTCCCCCTCTGGCCCTCTCCCTTCTCATGCTTTCTCTCTCTCACTCTCTCTCTCTCAAGTAAATAAATAAAATCTTAAAAAAAAATGGCAGATTGGGGCCAGATGGTCTGGGTGGGGCCAGATGGCCCCTGATTCCTAGCTGGTGACCTTGACTTAGCCCTCTGCATGCCTCAATCTCTTTCTCTGTGCAGTGGAGATTGTAGTTGTCCTTACCGGGTGGGGTTGCTTTGGGATCGGGTGGGTGTGTACCCAAGTGCTGAGACCATCCTGGGACATAGTCAGTACTCTATAAGTGTCAGCTGGGGCCCTTGTCATTGAGGCTTGTGGTTGGGATTCCAAGAGATCTGCTCTATCAGGGCCCGACGCATAACACAAACTAGAAAAATAATGTCTCCTGTCTGCTGGCTGCTCACAAGACTTGACCAGCTCTCCAGCCCTTTGATGGGACCATCTCTCTGGTCCCTTGACGCCTCTCTGTTTCTGCTTCAGCCAGGTCCTGGGCTCCTTCCCTGGACTCCTGCAACTTTCTGTGTCTCTGTGTCCCTCTCCCTGACCTTCTGTCTCAGGCTCTCAGCATGTGTGTGACTCCCTCCTCTGCAGCTCTATTTCTTGTTTCTCTAGATCTCTCCTTGTGTCCAGCTCTCTCTCTCTCTCTGTCTACACATCTCTGAGTGAGTGTCCCTTAGGTCTGGCTCTTCCTTTCTCTGTGTCTTTCCCTCCAGGGGTCAGTCTCTATCTTGTATGTTTTTCTGATTCCTTCTCGCTGTTGCTCTGGGTCCTAGTTGACCCCTCCCTCCCGTCCCTTCCCCCCAGTCTCCCTCTGATACTCTGTCTCTTTCTGTCCCATGCCACTCTTTCCCTCTTTTGTTTTTTGTCAACCTGAGATCACTTTCTTTTCTCCCTTCTTACTGACACATGTCCTTTGCCCAGATCCCTCTCCTTCTGGCTCCTGCCGAGCTGGAGGGGGCTGATTATGTAATTGTTTGTTATGCATAGCGGCTGGCTCTGGGGGATGAGGAAGAACATTTTCTTTCTTCTCACCTTTCTTAGTTCTCTCTTTTTTTCTCAGTCCACCAACCCAGCCTCACAGATGCTCTCCCACCTCATTCTTCCTGGATTGGGTGCAGAGATCAGATAACTGCCCCACCCCCACCTAGAAACAGAATAAACAGGTCAGAGGCTGCAGTCATGGGGAGCTTCCTGGAGGAGACAGGCAGGCACCAGGGTTCTCTCCCAGCTCCTAGGAAAAGTGCCAAGCAGTGCAAACAAGGTGGTAATGGAAACTTTGGGGAACCATCCAGTTCAGCTCAGTTAAAAGTCTGAGCACAGAAGGAAGGATGGTGGAGGCTACCCCAGCCCACTGATTTGGGGCTTCAGCAAGGGAGACAGTGCTTTGCGTTCTTAGCTCTTGCTGGAGACTCTTGGTCACCATGGTGCTCCTGAAAATTCGGTAGGTCTCTGCTCCACCCACTGAAAACAACAGTAAGTAGCTACCCTCCCAAACCTCCATTTCAGCAACAGGGACACCCCCTCCCCACACTCCACTCACAGTCTCCCTCATTCTTAGATACCTACCAGCTGGTCCCATTCCCAAACCTTCCCCAAACAGAGGACCCCGAGGCAAGTCACTGGTGGGAGCGAGTTTCTGGAAGGGCAAAGAGGCATGCTAATCCTAAGTCTGCCCTTGAGAGCCCAGTAACCTGGGTGAGTCTTAGTCTGTTTGTGTGGAAAATGGGAATGATGCACAAGGACATGGAGGTCCATCAGAGTATGACAGTCACGAATTTAGCACAGTGCTGGTGCACAAAAGAGGCTCAGGAATGGGCAGTCACCACCTCTTCTCCCTGCTAGCCCAGCACCCAGCAACAGTCCTGCCCATGACCTGCCCCCTACCATAGCCTGTCCTCAGCCTTGTTCAGCTTCCCTGCCCTAGCCATCTGCCCCACTTACAGCAAATTCCTCCCTGAGAACAGATTTCAAAGGGCTGAGGAGCCTGGGTTAGAAAGTAAGTTGGTTGTTGAATAATAGTACTGGCACCGTGCTGATGGCTTTCAATACATTTAGTCCATACAAACCTCCAGGTTTGGCAAGGTAGGAACTGTTATGGGTATTCTCATTTTATGGAAGGGGAAACTGAGGTTCAAAGAAATTAGGTATCCTGTTCCAGAACCCACTCACCACAAAAGGAGCAGAGGCAGAATGCAAACCTGGTTCTCCCTGACCCTAGAACGTCCATGACCTTGGACATGTTCTCAGAGGACAAACGTGGAGGATGCCTACGTTAGTGAAGGAGGACTGCAGGGTGAAGACACCGCACTCAGCGGCAAGCTCAGAGGAGACTACAAATTACATAAGTTCTACAGCCATGGCGAGCCTCCATGTGGGATCCAACCCCCAGGGATTTTAATCCAAAGGTATTCAGGTTACCAAAGAAGCTGAGTCCCAAGATCTCTGTAGCCAGGGCCCATGGCCAAGGACGGTTCCTTGTTCCTGGGGACCTGGAGATCTGAGACAGCCTCACCCTCTTCCTGTTTACCGCGTGTCCATCCTGGTGACCTTTATCTGGAAGCATGTGAACAAAAGCAGCACGATGCCCAAAGGATTCACCTCTGCTGTGTCCGGGAACATGTCTAGGACCCCACTTCTTATCCCAGACCTTCCTAAGGATGAGTGCATCTGCTGAATATCAACTCTTCTGTTTGCTGATTGCTTTTCTTTTGTTTCCTTATTGGCCCTGGATTGATCCCCATGGCAGACGCCATGTTTATTATTAATTGTTCCCTTACATCCATTTATCCCTTCTTTCTTTAGTAATGGAATCTCTGAATTTGAGCTCAGCTCAAGCCTATCTATGGTAAATCAATTGGGCATCCAACTCTTGGTTTAGGCTGGGGTCGTAAAACCAGGGTGGTGAGATCAAGCCCCATGTTGGACTCTGCCCTTAGTGGAATCTGCATGAAATTCTTTCCCCTCCATCACCCATCCCACCTGCTCCTCTCCCTGCTTGCCTTCTGTCACTCTCTCTCTAAAAATAAATAAATAAAATCTTAAAAAAAAATAAAACATTTTCAATTGAGTTATTTCTTTTGCTATTCTAAATCTTCATCATACTGTATTTTTAAAGAAATTGATTAGTTAGGCAATGAGAAAGGAGTCATCTTTGTTCTTTACCAAGTCTTTATAAAACAGTATGGTTACCCTATTATTGACAGATTCCAGAAACTGAGGCCAAGAGGGTTAGGTGACTTGCCAATGGAGAAAAGGTGGAGTGGAAATTTGAACCCAGATTGTCTGATTCCTAATGCAGTAGTCTAAAAATGATGTTCAGCTGCTCCCACATCCCACCAAGACATGTCAAACTAGGGGTTGAGCTGAGACTGGAAATATGAAGAAAGAGGTATGGCCCCAGTGGATTTCCCTGGGTGAATTCAATCCATCTTTATTCAGGTGGGAGATTAGAGGTTATATAACAACCTCCCAGATAAAGCAATATCCTCTCTAATGGCATCCATACCCGGAAAACTTAAATCTCAGGGTGTTCAGATTTCTGCACAGCTGATTTCCCAGAACATATTTAAGCAGAATCTGGTTCCCTGGACACAACCCTTCAACCTGACACCATGGAGCTAGAAGGGGCTTTCACCATCTTTCTGGCACTCTCCTTGTCTTGTCTACTCATCCTCATCACCTGGAAACGGAACAACAAGGGGGGGAAGCTGCCCCCTGGGCCCACACCAATACCCTTCCTGGGGAACGTGTTGCAAGTCCGTACTGATGCCACTTTTCAGTCTTTCATGAAGGTAAGTCTGACTACTCCTCTCACAGAGCTGGCAACAACTAATTCTGTAGACACATGTATAACTTCGTAACATCTAAAACACAGACTCTTAGAAACATAGACCTTATAAACCTTAGACTACTAAAATTCCAGAATCTTAAACTTGTGGAAACACAGACTCCTGGCACACTGGAACTTAAGACTCTCATATCCGAGGACTTCAGAATCATAATACCTTACACCCTTAAACACAAGAACTCGTGCGCTGTGATGGACTTAGAATTTTGACACTCAGTATCATAGGGTTCCAGAAATTGAGCATTGCAGAGAGAGAAGCATAAATCTTGGAGTCCAGTTCATCCAGGTCCACCATTTTACAGATGAGGAAACTAAGGCTTGTGGAGGCACTGGGTGGGGAGGTCTTGCCCAGAATCACAGGCCTCTGTACCTTTTGCTCAATAGTCTAAGCCCAAGACTCACCTTTATCTGTTATTCCTACAACTGTACCCTCCTGAAATTTCCACCCTAAAGTCCTTGATTGATCTATACTTGGTCCTCCACTCAGCTCCCTCCACTTATGCCTTCCTTTGCTCCCAGCTCAAGGAGAAGTATGGTCCAGTCTTCACTGTGTACATGGGTCCCCGGCCAGTAGTTGTTTTATGTGGACATGAGGCAGTGAAAGAGGCCCTGGTAGACCGGGCAGATGAGTTCAGTGGCCGCGGAGAACTGGCTTCGATAGAGCGAAACTTCCAAGGTCATGGTAAGTAACAACGACAAAATGAGGATAATATACTTCCTATGTCCCGGATTCCTTGATAAGTCCTCTGCATGAATGACTGCATTGACTCCTTTGAGGGAACTATTAATGTCTTACTAATTTTGCAAATGAGGAAACTGAGGGTGAGAATGTTTGGGTAATATCACACAGTAAGTGAAACAATTTTGTTTTGAACCCAAACCATCTGACTCTTGAGTATCTGCTGCATTACTTCTGTTTTTAATGGATTAGTGACACTGTATACCCACTGAAGCCCTTACAACCAACATTACTTCTTATCTCTCTGTACATACATACACATCCAACCCATAGGTCCCTGCCGCCTCCACTTAGGGATATACCTTTCTCGTATGTCCTATACATCCACCTCTAACTGTTCACACTCTTCAATTCCAAACAGCCTCATGCTATTCTTTCCATATTTCCATCCATCCACCTATCCCTATCTATTTCCTCCCATTTATCCACTTCTCCATTGATCCATGCATCCTCCAAAAACATCCATTTATTAATTAGCCTTTCTATACAAATATCTTTCTATCCAATTTATCTGCATCTATGAATTAACTTTCCATTCATCCATCTATCCACCAACCCATCCATCCATTCACTAACCCTTCTATTATTCACCCATCAATTAACATTTCAATCCATAAATCTTTCCAGCCACTTATCCATTCATCTCAAAACCCTCTACTCATTAACACTTTACTCATCCATTGAGTCTCTTATCCATCATCTATCAGTCATTCCAATCAAAACTCTTCCTTCCATCATTAATCCACTGAAATAATTTCATTAAATTTCTAAACATTAATTATCAATCCACACACATTTGGTCATTTCAAAGTGTTACTTACTAGAAGGTGGGTATATTGATGTACAGGTATGAGCTTCTGTGTACACGTATGCATATATCTAGAGAACCCAAATGGTGTACATTCCAAGATACCGTAAATGGCATTCTCTCTATACCCCCTCCCCCTTCCTATGCATCCAACCAGTTATTTATCCAGTTCTAGGTCTTTATCCTGTAAGAAACTCTCCGTGATCTCCCTCAATCATTCCTAGCCTGATTTCCTTTCCCTCCATCTCAATCCTAGACTGTTTTTGAGGGTCCCGTAGGGAGGGAACCACAGTCTCTCCATCAAGCCTGGGAGGTCGGGAGGGGCTTCCCTGAGACCAGAGTCCAGAGCTTTCATAATTTGTTCCCATCCTTGTGTAGCACAGAGTTGGACACAGGAAGGGGAGGGGAGGCAGGAGGCTGACACAAAGATTCTGGCAGGTGTAGCTCTGGCTAATGGAGAACGATGGAGGATCCTCCGACGCTTCTCCCTGACCATTCTTCGGGACTTCGGAATGGGAAAGCGGAGCATTGAGGAGCGGATCCAGGAAGAGGCTGGCTTTTTACTAGAGGAATTACGGAAGACCAAGGGTAAGGGGGAGGGGCAACAAGGGGGCAGGGCTAAAAGATGAATGGTTATTATAAAGAGCTCAGTCATGAGAAGATGGGCCTTGGTGGGAGAAGGCTCTAGAATGGGAGAGGATGAAAAAGACTAAGGGTTTACTGAGATTTCTAGCCAGGCTCCATGTTAAAAGTTAACGTGAAAGCCTCTCAGAGACCACTTGTTCAGAAGCTTTAATCAGTGGATCTCAGGGATTTTGTGAGCTCCTGAAAGCATGTGCAAACTTTTGCAATATGTAAATTCGTGCATTTTTCCAGTGACAGGATCAAATTTAATTACATATATATGTATACATATAGTACATACACCCAACCCATAGGTCTCTGCCACCTCCACTTAGGGAATACAATTGTCATAAATACATAAATACATAATACAATTGTCATAAAACTACATAATGTGTACAATTTGACCATCCTAACCATTCCTAAGTGCCTGTTCCGGTGTATTTGCATTGTTGTGAAACAGATCTCCAGAATCTTTCATCTTGCAAATCTGAAACTCTATAACCATTTGATTATATTTTTTAAGGAATCCAATCCCTGCCCTGAAATAAGGTCTGGAACCAATAGGATTTAGAGGGAAAAAAAGACACAGCAGCTTAGAAGTACAAAGAGGAATAGATAAGATATAGCAAGAGAGAGAGATTTCTCTAAATCAGAGTTTTCCTTCTAGGCTTCATGGACGCTAACTAAACAGTCTACATGAAGGCTTTTTTTTTTTTAAATTTTATTTATTTATTTGACAGACAGAGATCACAAGCAGGCAAAGAGGCAGGCAGAGACAGAGAGAGGGGAAGCTGCTGAGCAGAGAGCCCGATGCGGGGCTCGATCCCAGGACCCTGCGATCATGACCTGAGCTGAAGGCAGAGACTTTAACCCACTGAGCCACCCAGGCACCCCCACATGAAGGCTTTGAATGTCCATTGTGCCCCCAGAAATTATTTGCAAAATTGTGTATTTGTGAATATGAGAATTGTTCTAGAAAAATTGTCCCCAGATCCGGTATCCTGTTTTAGATGGTGCAGCTGAGGCCAAGGGAAGAATTTTCTTAATAGTTTAAATGGAATCATTGCTAGAGATACACAGAATCCAGCCTTCCTTTTTTTTTTTTTTAATGTGTCCATTACCATGACTTCTTTCCCAAATCTGTGACTCTACAGCACAAACACAGTTAAATAACCAAAAGTAATGATTAAACTCCACCAGCGCTTTTTGGGTGCTTATTCCATGGCAAGGACAGTGCTAAGCATTTCACATGGATAATTATATTGAAGCCTCAGGTTTTAGTGGTTACTAAACCAATTTGCATACTGGGAAATCTAGACTCGAAACACACAAAAAAATGAAGTAACTAACGTGCTATTACGCAGTGGAGCCAAGACTTGTATCCATGATTGAATGATTCTCCATCCCATGCTCCTAATCACTGTCTCCAACCTAGACAATTTCCCCCATCCAGGTTCTCCCATCGAACCCACCTTCTTCCTGAGCCGCACTGTCTCCAACGTCATCAGTTCTGTCGTCTTTGGAAGCCGCTTTGACTATGAAGACCAGCAGTTCCTGAAGCTGCTGCAGATGATCAATGAGAGTTTCATTGAGATGAGCACACCCTGGGCACAGGTGCCCACTAACCACCTTCCTGCCCACTCCCAATCTCAGTGAACTAAGCACCCACCGATACCTCACTTAGTCCTCCCCACAACCTTGGGAGGCAAGGATTGATAAACCTGGAGTCTCCAAGAAGTAAATGGACTCACTCAATCCTCAGACCCAGATCTGGGTGTTGAGCCCAGCTAGCTGACCCCAGACTCACCCTACATTGGCCCCAGGTGCCCATTGCTGACAAACTCCCTTTGCTTATTCCCCACAGCTGTATGACATGTATTCCGGGATCATGCAGTACTTGCCAGGAAGACACAATCGCATCTACTACTTGGTAGAAGAGCTCAAGGACTTCATTGCCTCTAGGGTGAAGATCAACGAAGCATCTTTTGACCCACAAAACCCTCGGGACTTCATTGATTGCTTCCTCATCAAGATGTACCAGGTACATCTCCTCCAATCCTTTTCTCTCATCATCCTATTCCCTAGCACCTGCAAATTTTACCTGCAAACCTGTTGGAGATAAAAGAGCAAGCATTGTTTTACATGGTTGGCTCTTATTTATAGATGAGATATAAAACTGTAAAGGCATACATACACTCTTACGCTTTCATTTATTTTTTTAAAGATTTTATTTATTTATTTGACAGAGAGAGGTAGTGAGAGAGGGAACACAAGCAGGGGAAGTGTGAGAGGAAGAAGCAGGCTTCCTGCTGAGCAGGGAGCCTGAGGTGGGGCTCGATCCCAGGATCCTGGAATCATGACCTGAGCCGAAGGCAGACACCCAACGACTGAGCCACCCAGGCACCCTACTCTTACACTTTTAAAATAAACTTTGAATCTAGAAATTTTAGGAGCAAGGATACTTAAAACTTATACCTTTCAAATCATTTGTGATTACAACTACCAGAGACTTACAAATACAGAAAGCCAAAATGAGTCTTTATAGTCTTAGAATTTGAGAAGCTTAAGAGTTAAAGCTTTAAATTTAAAAGTCTTAGAGATGTAGAAATTTAGAAACTTAATACTTCTATATCATAAAGTCTTGGAATTTTAGAAATTTATGTATTTTTTAATTACACTTAGCACTTGGAATTTTACAATTATATAGCTTAATGTCCTAGAACTTTCAAATTTCTACTTTTTCTCCTCCCATTTTCCCCACTGTCCACTCCAATCACACTGGCCTCCTTGTTGTTCCTCTATACACGGGGGACACTGCTGCCCCAGGACCTTTGCTCTGGCTGTTTCCTCTCCCAGATAGTCACTTGGTTTAACCATCTATTGTGTTTCCACAAAGAGACAAAATAAGAAGATAAACACAGAAGAGGGTGATTCTGTGTCCTATCCCTCTCATTTTCAGGATACAAATAATCCCCACACAGAATTTAATCTCAAGAATTTGGTGCTGACCACACTCAACCTATTCTTTGCTGGCACAGAGACTGTGAGCTCTACACTACGTTATGGATTGCTGCTAATGATGAAGTACCCTGAGGTGGAAGGTGAGTGTTCACCTGAGCTGCTTACCTGGTGAACCCCACTCCCAACAGGGAAGAAGACATAATCTTGAAACCTTAGAACCCCACGGTCATACACTCTTCACACTCTGGAATCTCAGTGTACAGAATCTCACCTCTGACTTAGAAGGCTATTTAACTAATCTTCTACTTGGTGCCTGTGTTAGTTTCCTATGGTTGCTGTAATAAATTACCAGAAATTTAGCAGCTTAAATTAGCATAAGTCTATTATCCTACAGTTCTGGATTTCAGAAGTTTACACAGGATTTCACTGGGTGGAATCAAGGTAGAATCAGTTTCCTTGCCTTTTCGGCTTCAAGAGCTATATTCCTTGCATTCCTGGGCTCATGACCCTTGCTTCATCTTCAAAGCCAGAAGCATAGCATCTTCAAATCTTTCTGCCTCAGTGCTCACATCTCCTCTCACTCTGACCTTTCTGCTTCCCAATTACACAGACACTTGTGATTATATTTAGGGCCAATCTGGATAATCCAGGATAATCTCCACCTCTCAAGAGCCTTACTCTGATGATGTCTTCAAAGCCCCAAGTTTGTCCTCTATGGTAACATGCACAAGTTCTAGGGATTAGGAGGTAGTTACCTTTGATGGTCCTTATTTAGCCAACTATAGTGCCGGAATCTAATAGAATCCATCTCCAATAAATTGCAGCCTGGTCTTGTTGGGTAACTCTAGTGATGAGGAGCTCATTCCTTGCTTAAAGAAAACCCCCAATATTGGCATCTCTCCCTTCTAATGCAGTTCAAAACAAGCCAAAAATATTTTCCTGGTATAGACAATGGGAGAGACTAACTTGTTTCCACTCAAACTTTTCTAGCCCCTGCTCCATTGTCCTTGTGTTTTACCAAATAATAATAATAACAACTAAATATCTATATAATCAGATATTTAACGGACACCTGCTATGTGCCCAGGCACTATTCTACTTACTTGCACGCTGCATTTTAGGTAAATTTTACAACTCTGTGAACTTGTTGAACCATCTCATCCATTTGGAAGATGAAGAAACAGAGGCTCAGGGTGCCTACGTAGCCCAGTGGGTGGAGCCTCTGCCTTCGGCTCGGGTCATGATCTCAGGCTCCTGGGATTGATCCCCATATCGGGCTCTCTGCTCAGCAGGGAGCCTGCTTCTCCCTCTCTCTTTGCCTGCCTCTCTGCCTACTTGTGATCTCTCTCTCTGTCAAATAAATAAATAGAATCTTAAAAAAAAAAAAAAGAAACAGAGGCTCAGAAGGTTAAGTCATTTGCCTCAGAGTCACTCACCTAGGAAGTTCAGGGAGGAGTAACTGCACCAATAGTGTTCTTAATTCCTGTGACATAATTGCTGTCACTTGCTTCAATCCTGTCCTGGTTATGTGTTGTACCTTTTCTCCATCCTGTCAAAAATCTGTGTATGACAGCCCATCTGGGACCAGGACACTGCCCTGCTCTTTAGTACTTGCAAGATAAAGACCAAACATGCCAGCGGGCACTCTAGGCTCCAGGCTGTGTGCCTCCCAGTGGTCTGGGAGCACCCCACCAATGAGTCAGATGTTAAGAATAAAGAGGCATTGCAAACACACATGGTGCGCTCCCTCAGGATCCACAGGTACTAAAGATACAAACCCATAGCCTAGCCTTGACCTCCAGAAACACCTCCTGTGTCCTTGTCTGCTATGTTTTCTGGCCCCTTCTAGCCAAGATCCATGAAGAGATTGACCAGGTGATTGGACCACACCGGATCCCAAGTGTGGATGACAGAGTGAAGATGCCCTACACGGATGCTGTGATCCATGAGATACAGAGACTGACAGATATCGTACCCATGGGTGTCCCCCATAATGTCATCCGGGACACTCATTTCCGAGGCTACCTTCTGCCCAAGGTAGAGCTGGGTCTCATTGTTACCCCTTCTCCCTCCACCTCACTCCTCTCTCCTCCTGGTTCCCTGCCCCCATCCTCCAACACTGATTTCTCCTAACTGTCCGAATTTCCACCCCAGGGCACTGATGTGTTCCCGCTGCTTGGCTCCGTTCTCAAAGACCCCAAATACTTCCGCTATCCGGATGCCTTCTATCCTCAACACTTCCTGGATGAGCAGGGCCGCTTCAAGAAGAATGAAGCCTTTGTACCTTTTTCCTCTGGTAGGTTTCTATGGTCTGAGTCCCCCCACCCCCACCACAGGAACATGCTAGATGTGACCCCCCAATTCTTGGTCTGTTTTCGACATTCAGAGGGTCCATGTGGCAGATCACCTCGTGGGTGCGGATCAAAAAATTCTCAACTAACTGGTTAAGACTGCATTTCTGGGAGAGGTTGAAATTAGCTTAGATATTGAGCGTGGGTTGATGACTTGGCCTAATCTAAGTGACTCCATTTGGGGTGTGTGATTTTCTTTTTTAACAGTTTGCAGGTAGTATAAAAAATAGGCAGCAGGTGGATTTGCCTGATAAACGGGAGCTTGTGACCCATGACACATCACCTTAGGAGAGTATTTTAAGTATAAGCCATATTGAATCAGTGCAGTGGTTAGGAAACAGAACCCCACCCCACCCTTATAAAGGTTGGAGTCATAGGTGAGTTACTTCTGTTTCCTGTCTATAAAGTGGGGATTCATCTTTTCAAACCATTGGAAGGGTGACCAACAAATAGTAAGCATTATTTAAGGGTGAGTTTTCTTTCCTTTCCTTTCTTTTCTTTTCTTTTTTCTTTTCTTTCCTTCCTTCCTTCCTTCCTTCCTTCCTTCCTTCCTTCCTTCCTTTCTTTCCTTTTTTCCCCCCTCACCAACATCTGACACCTAGCAGGCATTTGGTAAAACTTTGAGAAATTTAAATGAACGGAAACTTCAAATTCGAGGGTTTTTTAAGAGCCATTCCTTCTTGGGATCTGATCAAGCCATCAGAGAAGTAGCTGCCATGCGTTGAGCTCCTATAAGTGGCAGATCCTAGAGGAGCCCACTGAGTCTTTACAATAACCCCACAAAGCAGGTATTATCATGAGCCCAGGGATGCTGAGGAGGCTCTGAGCGGTGATGGGGCCAGAAAGCTCCACATGCCCTCATGATCCCAGTGCAGATATGAGCCGCCCTCCATCCTCCCCTGTGCCCACAGGAAAGCGCATCTGCCTGGGCGAGGCCATGGCCCGCATGGAACTCTTTCTCTACTTTACGTCCATCCTTCAGAACTTCTCTCTACACTCGCTGGTGCCGCCCGCTGACATCGATATCACACCCAGGGTCTCAGGTTTTGGCAATATCCCTCCAACCTACGAGCTCTGCCTCAAGGCCCGCTGAGTGCCCTCTACTGGGCACGGAAGGAACCGTCGGAGACCAGAGCTCTGTCCACGGATACGAGTGCACCAGCTCACCTCCTCTAAGGTGGAGAGGCGCTCACAACAGCTTAAATTCTCACAACAGCTCTAAGAGAAGGCACTGTTCCTACTGTCATGGGACTGCACGTCAGGGAGGGTTACCTGCAAAAATAGAGCTATGTATCGGCTGCATCCAATGGAAAAGCCAGGCGCTGTCCAAGATTTCAGCAACAATCTGGAGAATTTGTGTTCTCTTCCCCTCTGCGGTGCTTCCTGTCTTCACCAAATTCTTGTTATAGATTCTATGTCTTTTTGTGATAGTGACCCAAATGTAGTGCACCATTCGTCTCCCTGATTATCATCTCCCGCATAAAATAAAATAAAATAAAATAAAATAAAATAAAATAAAATAAAATAAAAGTAGCCAGGGAGTCAAAGCTGTTGAGTGTAGCCAGCTTCTTGTGTGTTCTGTGCACCGTCACTGTAGGGCATAGAAAACTACTTAAAATGACCTTTTAGACTCCCCTGTTATTAATTACCCTTCATAGGAGTCCACCACCAAAGATTTCCCACTTGATGCTCAACCCCCCAATACTCTATTCACAACCATCTTGCTGGCTCCTTGCCCCAAACCCCGCCAATTATCTCTCCCTCTAAACATAACTTCCTGGTCTGCAAGGAACTTCTTTCACAACTCCCAGTTCCAGATTCTCCCCCATTCCATTGTGGAGAATAATTCAGCCTTCTATCATTCTATTTCAAAGCTCCATCAACTCATTTAGTGGATGAAAGCTTTCCCTCATACTTCATTTTATTCAACCAATGTTTGTCAAATACCCAACATGTACCAATACCATCTTCAAGTACTTGGGATCCATCAGTGAACAAAGCAGACCACAACTCCTGCCCTCTTGGAGTTTCCTTCTAGTGGGAGACATAGACAATGAAGAATAAACATAATAAATAAGTAAAGGATAAAATAATATATTAGGACAGCAGAGATTCCAGGATTGGGATTACGATCAGGACAGGGAAGGTCTCTCAAGGTGGTGGAGAAACAGGCTAGGTGGGTTATTGGGAAGGGAGTGTTTCTGGCAGTAAGATTAAAAAAACAGCAGAGCCATAAAGCAGGAGGCTGTGCATGTGTGTTCCAGAATCCACAAGCCGACTACGGGTGGAGTGGAGGAGGGAGAGAAGGGGAAATGGGAAAAATTCAGGGCATGAAAGAGCCAGATTGTGTGAAGCCTCGTGGACCTCAGTAAGGACCTGGGCTTTTAGCCTGAGTGAGGGGATGGCTCCTGGTGACATACACCAACTGACATATTTTAAAAGCAAACTCTGGCTGCTGCCTGAAGATGAGATTGAAAATGGGGAAATAGAGATCCATGTTGTAGAAACAGGGAGAGGTGAGAGGGGTTGGGATCTGCTATGAAGATGAGGCTGGCAAGGTTTGCTGATGAATTGAATATAGGGTGGGAGAAAAAGAGGGTCAGGGATGAGACCTCATCCTTTGGAATCTCTCTTAACCTCATAGGTTCCAGGTACATGAGCCCCCATAATAGTTGGCTTTGTAATGTTAGGGAGTGTGAACAAACTGTCCTCGGTCTGGGGCTTTCTTGGAACAGCATGGTCTCGGCTCTGAGCTGAGGTGGATCCTGATGGTGTTGTAACCAGTGGCTGTCAGCTCACTGCTCTCTTGGCAAGAACAGCAAGTTCTTGAAGGGGGATCTGGATGCACATCTCCATGCCCATAACAGACGTAGACACACAAACACACATCATTATAGGCCTACCACTCTCTCCATGAGCCATCTTTAGAGCTACCAACTCACTTAGCAAGTATATAACCCAATGGTCACTACACATTGTTAGCTGTGAAAATCTTATGTCAGATTTTCCTGTGTGCAAGTCCAATACATGAAATAGTTTGGAAAAGGATTGCTAATCTCCCTCTGAGTGAAGCACAAAAGAGCTCTAGACCCTCAAAGACACTTTACTTTCTCTCATGAGGAGACATCCCCAGGGCTACAAGGCACGTAGCCATTCCAGACACTTTCCTGCCCTCAGTCCTGCACACTGTTGGGATCTCCTGACATTAAGGTGACCAGGAGAGAGTCAGTCACTGACCACATGGCTCACAGTCTAGCTCATTCATTACTGGTGTTAAGGAAAATCAGTAATTAGATGGGTTTCAGCTAACAAAAACAAAAACCAGAGTTACAGAACAGAAAGATGATAGAAGCAGAAGGAAAAACTAGGCAATGTAGGGACTATGAACTTCATTTTTCTTTTCTTGAGTGGGCTGCTGACCAACTGGCAGCTATCAGAGGCTGGTTCTGTCCTTGGGTTGTTAGATCGATCAGCAGTAAAAACAAATCAAATTCTTTTTTTAAAAAAGATTTTATTTATTTATTTAACAGAGAGAGAGGGAGGGAGAGCACAAGCAGAGGAAGCAGCAGGCAGAGGGAGAGAGAGAAGCAGGCTCCCAGCCAAGCAAGGTTCTGGAATGTGGGACTCGATCCCAGGACCCTGGGATCATGACCCAAGCCAAAGGCAGCCGCCCAACCTACTGAGCCACCCAGGCGTCCCCAAATCAAATTCTTTGTTGGATTGTCCAGGAGATCTTGAGACTTTAAATATGAAGTGTGCGAGAGGCTCTCTCTATCCATATCTGTCATGTCCTTAGAACCTTCATGTTTGGTTTTTATCATTTTCTGGCCAGAATTTCCCATACTGCTCCCTTGTGAGACACATGTATTGTCATTCTTTTTTTTAATTATATTATGTTAGTCACCATACAGTACATCATTAGTTTTTGATGTAGTGTTCCATGATTCATTGTTTGCGTATAACACCCAGTGCTCCGTGTGATCCATGCCCTCCTTAATACCCATCACTAGACTCCCCCATTCCCCACACCCCTTCCCCTCTAAAACTCCCCACACCCCTTCCCCTCTAAAACTCTCAGTGTGATTCCTGGAGCCCATAGTCTCTCATGGTTCCTCTCCCCCTCTGATTTCCTTCCCCCTTCATTTTTCCATTCCTTCTGATGTCCTCCATGCTATTCCTTATGTTCCACTTATGAACGAAACCATACGATAAATGTCTTCTCTGTTTGACTTATTTCACTCAGCATAGGTATTATCATTCTTCTCAAAATTTGTCAACTTAATGATTAAGAAAATGTGGCACAATATGGTTTAAGTTTTTTTTTCTTTGATTAGTAATGAGACAGGACTTTTGTGTGTTTATCCTTGCATTTCTACTTAAGGAGTTGTCAGTTTATATTCCTTACCCATGAACCTACTCTATATTCAGAATTTTACTCATTGATTCTATAAACTTGTCATGCAATGAAGATGCTGACCTTTATTCTCGGTTTTGGATAAAGAGATTTCATTAGGCATTTGCCCTTGAATTCACATTGCTGTTGTTGTTGTTGTTGTTATTTTTTAATAATAAAATTATTACTTTTGAAGTCAAATTCTTTCTAATTTTTTTGTGATTTGTCTAATTATCTCTAGTTTTAGAAATATCTCCTCTCTACATACCTGCTGATACAACAGTTACACTTCAGAAAAGTGTGCAAAGATGGAAACACAGGGATGTTCATTTCAACGGTGTTTATAAAGACAAAAATAGGGTAAATAATCCACATACGCTTTTTCTAGCAGATCAGCATGCATTGGTCATCAAACTAAATGAAATGGTGCTTTTCCTCCAGTAAGAGAAAGATCCAGAACGTGAAAAAAAATTACTAAAAATGTTTCAACAAAGTCTCTTTGATTTTCTACTTGATACAATGTTAAGTGAAAAGCAGATGTAACCTGAGCAACTTTGCTTGCTCTCAGTGGCTGGAGTTTCTTCCCTCCACTTCAAGGATCTGAGCATCGGTGAGCCCTCCCAACGGAAGACTCCTGTGCAAAACAGACTCATTGAAGGAGAGAGAATGACCACCTCATTGCTCCCAAGGGGTGAGCTATCAAGACTCTTTAATCACTGAAATAAATTACTTTAAGGACACCTAGTTACAAACTTCCGTTTCCCATTTTGGCCAAGAGAGGAGGAGTGGAAGGGTTACTTCCTCTTCCTCTAGATCTACATCATCCAGCAGGATTGGCATTAGCCATAGGTGACAAGTGAGCATTTGGAATGAAGCTGGTGAGAGGAAATCACAATTGATGAGGGAGTGTTGCTACCTTGCTGTTAACTCCAGCCCATGGTTTCACTAGGGTTCACTCTGAGAAAGACAAATACTGCATGATCTCACTTACCTATAGAATCTAAAAGAGCCGAACTTATAAAAACCCGTGTTAGATTGGTGATTCCAGAGGCTGGGGGCTGGGGGAAATGGGGAGATGTTGGTGAGAAGGTACAAACTTCCCATTATGAGACAAGAAAGTTCTGCAGATCCATGGGACAGCATGGTGACTACACATAACAGTACATTATATTACATACTTGAAAACTGATAAGAAAATAAATCTTGAATGTTCTCACCATCAAAGAAAATAGTGATTATATGAGGCAATGTGTTAACTAGCCCTCTCCTGGTAATCATTTTGCAATATATACATGCACCGAATCATCACATTGGTGTTTTGTTTTGTTTTGTTTTTGTTTTTTTAAAGATTTTATTTATTTATTTGACAGACAGAGATCACAAGTAGGCAGAGAGGCAGGCAGAGAGAGAGGAGGAAGCAGGCTCCCTGCTGAGCAGACAGCCTGATGCGGGGCTTGATCCGAGGACCCTGAGATCATGACCTTAGCCGAAGGCAGAGGCTTAACCCACTGAGCCACCCAGGCACCTCCCAAATCATCACATTGTACACCCCACTGCACGTCACAGCACTACACATCAATTGTAAATGAAGCTGCGAAAGAAAAGAAATCCAACTTCAGATGAGCTTTGACTATTACGAAGCAGCCTGTTACAAGATGCCGGGTAACAAGGTTTTAGGCAAAGGGAACAGTAAACATAATTGTGTACTTACATATGTGCATTCAGGAAGGTCTGGAAGGGAGTTAACCTAAATGGAAAGTCTTATTTCTATGAGAGTGGATTTGGGGTTGCACTGCTTACGCATCCCTGGGTAACGAAGCACAACACTTCATTCAACAATGAGCATTTATGGGACTTCGGTTTCTGAGGGTTAGCCGGGGGGTTTGCCAGTCTGGGTTCAGCTTGGTGAAGCGGCTCCCCTCCCCGTGGCCATCCTCCTCCTCATGTCCACTGGCCCCAACCCAGCCCTGTTCTCATGGTCATGGAAGAGGTGTAGTGTACAAGTGCCTTTCGTGTCTTTGATCTCTCCACATCCATGACTCAAAGCAAGTCGCTGGGCCATGGCCAAGATCAAGATGTGAAGACACACAATCCATCCACTGGGATGTGGAGAAGAAATAAATGTTTCTGAAGGATAATGTACTCTGGGTCTTACTTTTTTCTTTAGCCTTTTCTGTGTTGTCTAAATTATTTTAGTAAGCAGTGTGTATCACTTTAACATCGGGGGGAAAAAAGTAATAAAGCCATTCAATTTAAAACAAAAGAGAAGGGGCGCCTGGGTGGCTCAGTGGGTTAAAGCCTCTGCCTTCGGCTAAGGTCATGATCTCAGGGTCCTGGGATCAAGCCCCACATCAGGCTGTCTGCTCAGCAGGGAGCCTGCTTCCTCCTCTCTCTCTGCCTGCCTTTCTGCCTACTTGTGATCTCTGTCTGTCAAATAAATAAATAAAATCTTTTTAAAAAATTAAAAAATAAAACAAAAGAGAAGAGGAACATCTGGGGCTCGGTCGGTGGAGTCACCAACTCTTGACTTCGGCTTAGATCTTGATCTGGGGCTTGGGGGATCAAGCCCTGCTAGGCCTGCAGCTTGCTTGGGATTCTCTTTATCCCCCACTGCCCTTAACCACCTTGTGCACATGCTCTCTCTCTCTCTCTAAAAAAATAGAAATTTAATAAAAATTTAAAAAATAAATAAGTAATAGAGAACAGAGTTTTCCAACTACTTATGTATATTTATATGTATATTTATTATGGTCTAGTTTTTGAAATTTTTTAATTCTTTAAGACTCTATCTATTTATTCATGAGAGGCAGAGAGAGAGAGAGAGCCAGAGGGAGAAGCAGGGTCCCTGCAGAGCAGGGAGCCCAACATGGAACTCAATCCCAGGACCCTGGGATCATGACCTGAGCCGAAGGTAGAAGCTTAACCGACTGATCCCCCAGGTGCCCTATTGTCTAGTTTTTATTTTATTTTTTTCTCCTTTTTAAAAAAAAGATTTTATTTATTTGACAGACAGAGATCACAAGCAGGCAGAGAGGCAGGCAGAGAGAGAGGGGGGTGGAAAGCGAGGCTCAATCCCAGAACACTGGGATCATGACCTGAGTCGAAGGCAGAGGCTTTAATCCACTGAGCCACCCAGGCGCCCCTATTGTCAAGTTTTTAAATGGTTACTTTTTTTGGTGAAACTTTTGTATGAGTTACTTAAGCCTGCCATAATGCATTATAAACCTCTGTCGTAGCTTCGCCAGCTGCCTGCAACCTGTGGGGTTCCCTGGCCTGTTAGCCACATCACCCTGATCTACTCCTGTTTTCTCCTTGTCTCCTCCTCTGTGTCTCTGTCTTCAATTCTGTCTGTCTCATCCCTTTCTCTGCCTTTCTATTATAAAGAAACTTGTCATTGGATTTATGGCCCACTCAAATAATCCACAATGTTCTCCTCATTTCAAGATCCTTAAATTAATTACACCCACAATGTCCTTCTTCCAAACAAGGTAACAATCACAAGATCTGGGTATCAGAACACAGATGTATCTTTTGAGGGTCACCATTCAACCGGCTACACCTATCATATGTACTAATGATGATAAACTATACAACCACTGTTTCAAGAAAATGAACATTTGCCACTTCACCTAGGAAATAAAACATTAAAACTTTAGGGTGCCTGGGTGGCTCAGTGGGTTAAAGCCTCTGTCTCTGGCTCAGATCATGATCCCAGGGTCTTGGGATCGAGACCCACATCGGGCTCTCTGCTCAGCAGGGAGTCTGCTTCCCCTCTCTCTCTCTCTCTGCCTGCCTCTCTGCCTACTTGTGATCTCTGTCTGTCAAATAAATAAATAAAATCTTTTTAAAAAAACACTAAAACTTTAGAAATCCACTCTGTCCCTTTGTAATCATTTCTCTTGCATCTCCTGAGAAACAGCTTCCATTCTGAATTTTCTACTTATCATTCTCTTGCTCTTCTTTATAGTTTTCCCATATTTGTAGCTTTAGTAATTTAAGCTTTATGTGAACAGATTTCACTCGAACCAGCCTGTTCTTATTCCTCTTAATGTTTCCAACACCGGCCCGGTAGACTATTGTGTAGTGGTTAAGAGATCTAGCTCTGTGCTCAGACATACCTCAATTCCAGTCTTGGCTCTGCAACGTCTGAGTTGGTGACCTCAACACCTTCACTTGAAAGCTGTAGATAATAATATAGCCTATCTCACAGAGCTGTTCCTAGAACTAAGCAAGGGTCTTGTATGCAGACCACTTAGCATACTTCTTGGCACATGGCATTCCATGATCATTAGCTAAAATAATAATAAATACAGCCATTATTATCTGCTGGTTCGTTACAAGATGCCATTTATTTTCTTTCTGCTTCCATGTCCCTTTCCCCAAATAGATTCCTGAGCAGAATGCCCTTGACCAAAATTCCTGGATACATTCAGAATGTAAATTGCATAGAGTCAGATGCTGGACTATTTGGCTGATTGCTATATCCTCAACACCTGACCCAGTGGCCGGCACATAGTAGGTATTCTATTAACATCTGTGTAAAAATAAACCGTGTCTCTAAATTCTCTATTTCCTAATCTCATTCAAAATAAGCTCTCCCCTCAAGAGCACAGCTTTCCTTAACACTCTCTCCAATGAAGAGGACACATTTGACTACCTCCTTTGAGTCTCACAGTCAGAAGGTAGGTCAATACCGCTTGCTTCTGAATACCACTTGACATCTGGAGCACAGACATAATAGGTGCTTTTAAACTGTCTCAGCTAAATTCCAACATTATGGGCATCCCCAAGTCAATCTCCATCAACTGTCTTTTCTCTTGAGTATGATTATATATTCCTGTATTTTAATATGCCTAGTTATTTTGGATTTTGTCCTGGATATGACAAGTAACATATTGCAAAGACTCTGGATTCTGTAATGTTCTACTGAAGAATATCAATTTGTCTTGTTCTGTTTGTTTCAGGGAGCCGTTAACTTGGCTGAACTCAAATGCACAGCTCTGAAATCTTTCAATGTTGTAGACTTACATAGTACCACATGGAGTTTCCTAGCACTTAAGTACTTCAGCAACAGGTGAGAAAATGGGACAGAGTTTATACAGAGATTTGGGACACCCCCACCCTGGCACTCACCTTTTGGAGACCCTATCACGGCTACCACCACACACTGTAATCACCCTGCTCTTTGTCCTGTGTTTCTTCACTCTAAAAATTTACAAAGTTTCTGCCTGGGTTTCAGCCATCCTCAAGGCATTGTCTCCACCCACCTTCAGGCCAAAAGATTTAATAACAGGAAACTCCCTTCTGACCTCCTTCAGTATCTGCCTGCTTTGACCCACTCTCCAGTGATGTCAGGGAATCAGGTTTTTGTTTTGTTTTTAAGATTTTATTCTGAGTCTATAGCTGTTAATTTTCAGGATGCTTGATCCGGTAGGAGCTACTCAACCATTATCAGAATCAAAAACTCCCCAGAGTACTTCTGGAGTATGACTCTCCACCCTCTCATAAAATCCTTCCTTTTTGGAGTCTTTCTCCTTTGTCCCTGTCTTCTGACAAACGTTTTCCCTCTCTTTCCTCCAAGATCTGCCCTGCTCCTGCAAGAAGGCACACCTGTGGGCATGACTGTCCCAACAACCAGACAGAAAGAACCTTGACTTTCTTCTGCTCCTTGGCCTTCCCCTCCTGCCACTCACCCTGATCCTTGCTGTCATGTGAAACCTGAACACCAACACTTCACTCTGGCCAAACCCCTTGTTCTGCTCACTCTCCGCTTCACTGAGGTGACACAGCTTGGCCGGGTCTTTGGTTTAATGTTCCAAAGAATGCAAACATAACAGAAGGTCAAACATCCCTCCCATGGAGAGACCTGTTTTATTTTTATTTCCTTTATCACAACCGGAATCTTCTGTTTTAGGCTTACAAGAACCACAGGATTATCAGGAACAGTTTTCTAATGTCTCATAAAGAGAAGGGAGGACTTGGCCACCCAGCATGGTGGTTAAGAGCATGAAATCTAGAGTCAACAACACGAGGCCATGCCCGGGTCCCACCCTGATCAGCCGTGGAGCCCAAAACAACTCACTCTCCCCTCTTTGGGCCTTGCTTCACTCGTCTGCAACTGGGGACGGTCAACCCGACCTCACCGGCTTGCTGTGAGGATTTTAGCAAGATCATGCCTGTAAAAACTTCACACAGTAACATCATGAGCTCACTGAATGCTACCATTGTCAGCAATGCTAGCGTTTAAATTTGAACTAAGAAGGCTTACCTAAGATTCACCTGGGAAAGATTTGGAATTAATTACAGGTGGTTGGTTTCTCAACTCTGGGAATGTACTAAATGCCATGAGCTGCTTGCATTAAAAATGGTAATTTTAAAATAAGTATTCCTTGATTTATTTTTTTTTTTAATTTATGTATTTATTTCTTTAAGCTCCACACCCAACATGGGGCTTGAACTCAAAACCCCAAGATCAGAACTTGCATGCTCTCCTGACAGAGCCAGCCAGCTGCTCCTTCACATCAACAAAACAAAACAAAACAAACATTCTCATTTTAGAGAGGTCATAGATTTCAGCCACGCTTGCGGGCATGAGCCAGGTTTGTGGAGAGTTTCGGGTCAGGCGAGGAGGTGGAGGACAGCAAGCTGATTGATGAGGTTGGCACAGGGAACAGGGGCCTGGCCTGTGAGGCTCTCTCTGCCCTGCCCTCCGCTCCTCCCCCACCTGTGAACTCATCCTGCGAGACCCAGTTCCAACAACACTGACTCTAGGAAGCCCTCCCAGCCCTCAGCCCCGAGTACTACACTATGACACATAATTACTAATGAGCATTCGTGGGGTCCTTGAGGACTTTGGTTGATCCGGGTCTGCTGTCCCGCTGGTCGGAGAAATCCCTAGAAGCAGGGACTGTGCCCAGTTCCCAACGTGTCCAAAGTGGAACTCATTATCTCCTTCCTCAAACCTGCTTCTGATCTGTGTCCCCAAACCGATAAATGACACCGCCATCTACCCCACACTGGGCTCCTCCCTCGCCTTACCCCACACAGCCAGCACATAACCAGGTAAGAACTGGTTCTTCCTTCTGTCCCTTTCTCCAACCCATGCCTCCTCTCCATGCTCATGGCCCCGTCCTCTGTCCCCTGGAGACTATGGAAGCCACTTCCGTGGCTCTGGACCTGTAGTCTCCTCTTCCCCATAAATCTCAGCAAGCTCTCCGAAACACAAATCTGGCTGGCTTGTTCCCCTGCCTAAGACCCTCTGGGGCTCCCCATCATCCTAGGACAGAGTCCACACTCCCCGCCCGGTCGCACAAGGTCCAGCAGGTCTGACTCCTGCTGATGGCTTCAGCCTCATCAGTGCACACGGCCCGGATCCTTCCACCCTCAGGATACCTGACCACGCTCCACTGTCTTGGCACTCAGGTTCCTCTGCCCAGAAGTCTCCCTCCCCACTGTCCCCATCCTGCCTTGGAAAAACCCCTACGTGGCCCTCTAGTGGCTCAGCGTGAACTGACAAGCGTGAAGCAGGGGCTATTTCTGGGCCCCTGCAGACACCTGCGCCTCTCTCCCCGCTCCCCCAGCCCAGCCCTCTGCCTGCGCCTTCTCACCCCAGCCCTGTGCCGGCTTCAGGAGGGCAGGGCTCAGGGTCACCCCTGTGTCCTCAGCATCCCTCAGCAAGGCTGGGACGGAGTGGCGGGGTGACAGCGCTGGGAGGATGACTGTCCTAAATGTGCTGAGTGGCTTAGGGGGCTGGGGGCGCTGTGGGAGGGAATTCTATGAATGGACGTTCGCCTTGATCCGATAGGAGCTGACCCACCTCAGAATGCTCTCAGGACACACCTGTCCCATGCAGCCCTTTTCTGCCTGCTGTGACCCTTGAAAGCCCAGGGACACAACACCCTGACAAATAGGGAATTACTCGTGTTTTTAAGATGGGAAGTGGAGAGCTGGGCCAGGGCTGCGTCTGAGCGCAGACAGACAGGCACCAGCAGATCGCAGCCACGTGTACACAGCGTGGCCCATGTGCCTACACACTACGCCAGCACACACACACACACACAAAATGTCCACCCACACAGCCGTACACTGTCACCAGCAGGACCTGCATACAAACACGTGTGGGCGCACAGTCAGACGTCAGGGCGGATACACGGACACTCACGAGACGTCCTCCCACAGGCGTACTCCAAACCATGTACTTGGTTGCCCACAGACACAGACACGGCTGTGCATTCAGGCACACCGGCCTGCGCACACACCCCCCTTTGTGGGCTCACACAGACGGACATGTCTAGACACAAACAGGTATGGAGACCCGCTTATGCACAAACACTCCACAGACGGGAGTGTCATAAATCCATTTATCCACATGGACATGCCGACACGTACACGTGCTCAGATGTGCAGAGATCCCAAGCATGTGCCTGGAATGACACGTAGACGTATAAATAAGAAGATACACAACAGAGGCATCTAGGAGAACCCGCTGCACAGGCTGGCAGGAACAGAAAGACCCAGGAGCACACAAGAGGGCGGGAGGGCAGACGGACTTGCAGGGAAGACAAAGAATAAAGAATAAGACAGTCAGATGCAAGGGGAGACACAGATGGGCAAAGTGCTCTGGGGGAGGGGCAGACAGCCTGAGGGTCTATCCTTGATCTGCCTTCCCCACCCACTGCCTACTCCACCGACCCTCCAGAAGACTGCCCCCAAGGTCCATGTTCCATTCTCAGCTCCAGCGGGGGGGAAGGCTCAGTTGTGCCAAAGAAGAAAGGGCAGGTGGGGTGTCTGGGTGGCTCAGTGGGTTAAGCCTCTCCCTTCAGTTCAGGTCATGATCTCAGGGTCCTGGGATCTCAGGGTCCTGGGATTGAGCCCCGGGTCCTGGGATCGAGACTCTTTGCTGAGCAAAGAGCCTGAGCAGGGCTCTTTGCTCAGCAGGGGAGCCTGCTTCCCCTTCTCTCTCTGTCTGCCTCTCTGCCTACTTGTGATCTCTCTGTCAAATAAATAAAATCTTTAAAAAAAAAAAAAAAGAAGGAAGGGCAGGCAGGTTCCCACAAGGCTTTCTCTCCCTTCCTCCTTTCCCAAAGAAAAGTATTTGGAGCTTTAGACCAGAGAATGTAAAATCTGGAAGGGGGTTTAGAGAATCCCCTGCTGAATCCCTTACTCATCATCCCACAGAGTAACGGGAACAGCTACTCATTTTTGGCACTTAATGGCCATGTACTTCAAACCCATTAATCGATGACTCCTCCCATGATAAGCTAAGAGATACATCCTGTCCTTGGTTGGCCTCAGGAGGGTCAGAGAGGTGAGGTGACCTGTTCAAGGTCCCCCAACAACGAAGCAATAGTAAGATATTTCATCCATGCCTTCACTGTGTGCTTCACTGCTGCTCCATTGTCCAGAAAGGGAAACTGAGTCCCAGGGAGGGAAAGAGATTTTCCTGGGCGCTGCCCTAACTCACCCTGGAAACTGATGCCCACCCACGCTGTTTGCACGCTGGCCTGGCATACTCCTGCCTCTGGGGGAGAAGGAATGTGATGACAGATGCTGGCCTCGCTCGTTTCCAGAGTTACCAACAAGATCAGGCACACTTGACCTCTGTTGCCAAGTACTTCTGTCGGCCATACGCCCTACTTCTCCCCAGCTCATGACAGCCTGTCTGAACGCTCCGTGCCCTGGTTGGTGCCAACTTCACTGACAAACTCTCTAAATTCTACCTCCCTCCTTGCCAAAGAAGACCAAGGGGAAGTGGGGGGGGGGCGGGGCACGGATGGGCTTGTTGCCAGCCCAGGTGTAGGCTGGTGTTTGGGATTAAAAGGACTGATAGCCACCAAGCCTGTGCTAATCCTTCCCTCCTCTGTTCCCTTTAAAACCAACAAACTTTCCTATCTCTGTTTTGCTTTCTGCTCTTTGTTCCCTCCCTATAGGAATCCAGCTTAGAGGTCTAGAACCTCAAAGTTCTTGGAGCAACATGCCTGTCCTGAGAGTGCCAACCTCTCCCACCTGCACTTGTCCTAAGTCAGAGTTGGCATCTGAGTGGGTGGGGGCAGGTTTCCAACCATCAGATGCTGCCTCGTGCCCATCGAGGCCCCGATCAGGCCCACGGGAGACCAGTCCAGCTCCCACATGATGTTCATGTCAGAGCCGGCTGGGACCAACCTCTGAGCCACATGGCGTCAGCCCCAGTGGCCACTGGGGCCCGCTCGCAGACCTTCCTGCAGCCAGAAGTGGCTCTGTGAGTGTTCTCCTGGCATCAAGTTCAGGGTCCACTTGCTTTCAACTCCAGTGTCTAGCGGGGGCGAGCCAATGCCAACGGCAGAAGTTGCTAGCGTATCTCTGTGTCCAACGCCAATGCCAATCCCACACCACTCCTTGCTAAACTTGGGCTCCACTTGGCCCTCAGGATGGTCTAGGTCGGTCAGTGGAAGCAGGAGAGGACAGGGTTCAAGTCCCAGCTTCCTACCTGCTACCTGTGTGACCTCGAGCAAGTGGCCGTGGGGAGACCTGCTCTTCTGAACAGCGAAAGGGGGGTGCTGTGAGAGAGCCCCGTGCTAGAGGGGTTCCGTGGGGTCACATTCACGCACTGGCTCTTCAGTTAGGGCTCACCAAAGCCTAGTGCCTCACTGTTAAGGAAGAAGGTGACTGAGGGAAGGACAGCAGGGCCACCATCTTTCCTCTCTCTCACTGTCAGCCTCCAGGGCCTGGCTCTCTCCCCACTCAGGAGTCTCCCCAAACCTCTCCCTGCTGCCGTTCCCTCTGGGTGCTGCCAGCCCTGCCGAGCCCAGAGTCACCCCAAAGGGACCTCCCACGCCCTCACACTCTGCCTCCTCTTCTCGAGTGCCCCCTTTCCACTGGTGGGAAACCCAGCCCCAGAACGGGGGTGCAAGCGTGTGGAGCAGGAGATGCAGGAGCCCCTGACCCCTGTTCTCTGTCCTCAGTACTCTCACACACCAGACGGGGACCAATGGTAGCACTTCTACCAACAGCGACAATGGAAATGGTGAAGACGCCCCTAGGGGTCTGGGTAGGACTGGCGAGGCTCTCTGTCAGTTACAGCCCTTGAGACACTCGGGACTTCTTGGCACCATATGGGTGGATGTCTTTACTGTTTCCAAGTCCTGCCCAGGGCCTCTGGCACGGAGACCACAAGTTACCCTTCCTTCCTAAGAAAGGTTCCCCTTAAATGTGGCTCTGGACTTCTACCTCTTTCCCAACCACAGAGGGGCAGTGACACCGATCCTGACCTTGCTTTCAGGTCCCCGTGGGGATTCTGGGATACCTTTGCCCAAAGCAAAGGTAGGTCAAAGCCTGGGCAGGTGCTGACCCTTTGATCCTGCTGGAGTCCCGCATACTTCTTCTGGGAACCCCGCATCACAGCTAGGGGTCCTCCCTCACCCCAAGACCCTCTAATCCACTCCCTGGGATTTCCCCTTCCAAGACCTTTTTTATTTTTAAAGTAGGCTCTACACCCAGCCTGGAGCCCAACTCTGGGTTTGAATTCACGACCATGAGATCAAGACCTGAGCAGAGGTCAAGAGTCCAGTGCTTAATGGACTGAGCCACGCACGTACCCGCTCCCCTCCTGAGACCTTTAAATGTACAGCCCTCCTCCTCAAACCCCCCAAATCCACATCCATAGCCACACATGCTGTCCCATTTCAACACTCTTTTTTTTTTTCTTTCTTCTTTTTTTTTGAGAGAGAGAATGAGGGAGTACCTGGTGGTGAGGGGAGGGGTGGAGAGGAAGAGGAGCAGGGAGGGGGCCAGAGGGCAGAGGGAGAGAGGGAGAGAGAGAATCTTAAGGAGGTTCCCCACCCAGCCCAGCCCCGAGCCTCACACTGGGCTTATCTCACAACCCCTGAGATCATGACCTGAGCCAAAACCAAGAAGCAGATGTTTAACCAACTGAGCTACCCTGGTGCTCCGCATTCCAACACTCTTAAACCCAGATCTCTGGGTTCGTTTTTCTGGAGACCTCAAAATTTGCAATACTAGGGTCCCTTCTCATTCTGAGTCCGAAAATCCAAAGCACGGGGGTGCTCCATGTACAAGAATTCTAAACTCTTCAGTTCTGGAATTTATCTACTGCTTCAGTCAATTCTGCAGCCCTGGGGTGGTCCCTCCTGAGGGCCAACACACTCTGTCCTGGGGACCTACTCCTCATTAATCCTCCTGGGGTCCCCGCCTCCTGCCTCACTGGCTGTGTGCCAAGCTCAGCAGTGAGCCCAGGGTTGGGGGGAGGGTTAGCTGGGGGAGTGAAATGGTACAATTATGTAACGAGTGCCAAACTCCGCCTTCCTCTCCCAGGTCATATAAAGGCAAACCACCCCAGCCAGCACCATCTGACCGTCTCTCCCAGGGCCACCATGCTGGCCTCAGGGCTGCTCCTCGTGGCTTTGCTGGCCTGCCTCACCATCATGGCTTTGATGTCTGTCTGGAGGCAGAGGAAGCTCTGGGGGAAGCTCCCTCCAGGACCCACCCCGTTGCCCTTCATCGGGAACTACCTGCAGCTGAACACAGAGCAGATGTACAACTCTCTCATGAAGGTGTCAGGACACGGGATGGGTGCAGTGGGGTGGGGCTGGGCGCTGGCCTGATTGAGCTGGGACTGAGTGGCAGGGGATGGGCGAGGTTGGATCAGAGTCTTCAGAGAGTGGAAATCTGCACGTTGGGCTGCAGGGTCCCAGACAAGAAAGAGCAGATCTTGGGATGTCCAGCCCCTTGAGTATCAGAACCTGGGGACAAGGCATGCAGTAGGTGAGGGCTGGGCACAGGCCGGCTCCCAGTGGGGGCCGCAGCCTCTAAACCCCCCACCTCCATCAGATCAGTGAGCGCTATGGCCCGGTGTTCACGGTCCACCTGGGACCCCGGCGCATCGTGGTGCTGTGTGGACATGAGGCGGTGAAGGAGGCTCTGGTAGACCAGGCTGAGGAGTTCAGTGGGCGAGGCGGGCAGGCCACCTTCGACTGGCTCTTCAAAGGCTATGGTGAGGAGCTCCGGGTGGGGGCTCGTGGCCAGGCACACCTGATGGCCTCAGTTTCCCCACTGCTCTTCTCCTGACTCACCCACCTGAGCCTGTGGCTGAGTTCTACCCCTGTTCTCCTCTGTCCCTGTCCCTGGTTATTGTGGCCTCTCCTTTGTCTTCTGTAGCTTGGCTCAGGGTGTCTGCATCCCTGTTCCCCCTGCTTCTTGGCCCATCTCCCCATTCTCTCCCATGGATGCCTCTTCCTCTTCTTCCATCTTGGATCCCAAGTCCTCCGTCCCCGTATCCTTGCCTCCAACTACTCTGCTTCTGACTTCCCCAAGCTTCTGTCTCCCTCTGTCTGCCTCTTTCTACCCTGTGTGAGAATCTCACCTTGTTTCTGCTCTCTCCAGACCTTCTCTGTTCTCTCTCCATATTTTCCTCTTTCTCCAGCTCCGCGTTAGGATCCTTCATGTTTTTTATTGCCACTTCCCAGATCTCCACAGAGATCAGACTCCTCTTCCCCTCCCCTCCCTCTTTCTCTCTGTTTATGTGTCTCCATCTCTCAGTCTCCCTGGCATCTAACTTGCCTCTCTCCTTCTGATTCTTTTCTTCCAACCCGGTCTCTATCTCTTTCAGTGTTTCTCTGACCCTGAGCTGTATTTCTCTCTCTCTCTCCGCCCCCAATCCATCCTTCTACTCAGGCCAGTCGGTCAGCTCTCTCCACCTCTGTCCCCGCCCCTCCCCACCTCACCACACCCTATGCTCCCTCCCCAGGTGTGGCATTCAGCAACGGGGAGCGCGCCAAGCAGCTCAGGCGCTTCTCCATCACCACGCTGCGGGACTTCGGAGTGGGCAAGCGGGACATTGAGGAGCGCATCCAGGAGGAGGCAGGCTTCCTCATCGAGGCCCTCCGGAGCACGCAGGGTGAGCGGGGCTGGGAGTGAGCGAGAAGGAGGGATACACCAGCACGATGAGGGCTTTCTCCTCAAGGAAGGGGACTGGCTTGGGGGAAGGCATCAGGGTTCCAGGCTCTGGGTCTTGTGTTGGACGTCTGAGTTCTCACTCCAGTGCCCTCCTCCAATCTTCAAGCTGGCATGAGACAGCCCAGTTGACGCTCCCCCAAATCCCTGTCTCTCTCCAACCCTATCCCATTCCCCAGGCGCCTTCATCGATCCCACCTTCTTCCTGAGCCGAACAGTGTCCAATGTCATCAGCTCCATTGTCTTTGGGGACCGCTTTGACTATGAGGACAAAGAGTTCCTGTCCTTGCTGCGTATGATGCTGGGAAGCTTCCAATTCACAGCTACATCTACAGGGCAGGTAACCCGTCCCAGTCTCGCTCTAAAGCATCCCTACCAATTGCTTTCCCATGTGGAGACAGGTGCCCTGAGCTACCATCCTCCTCCTCTCCATCAAAACCACTCGTGAACAGTGGAACACTTACACCAGAATACCCACTTTCCAAGGACACCTGGACATCTCCACAGATGCTCCCCCCACCCAAAAATAAAAACCAGACCAAACAAACAACAGACAGAGCCTGCAGGGAAGAACATGTAATCCGCCCAGCCAAGCTGCCTGGACATTGGTTTCATCCCACCTGACCTACTGGTCCCTAGGAAGACAGTCCACCTCTTTGTATCTTAACACCTGAACAAGTGACCACCTCAGCCCACCTCCTGAATACAGGTGCCCCAGGTGCTATAAAATACAGCCCACCAAAATCATTAGGTGTCCCAAACCCTACAGAGCCCCATGGAGTACCTGAACATCTGGACAGGTGCCCCAACCAAGAAGACCCCTCCACATGTAAACACCTGGATGGATGTTTCCCCAAACACCCAAAGAGTGTCCCCCAACCCAGCTGACTCCCTTACAGAAGTGCCCCCATCACCTCTGTGAAATCTAAAACAGGATCAGCTATCTCCCCCCACCTCAACACTTGCCCACCCGTCCCAATTGAATACCTCAACACCTATGTAGAAGAAAACAGATCAACCCCTGAACAGGAGTCTCCCAATTCAACCGCATCTGAGTATCTGAACACCTAGATGTGTTCTCCAATCCAGCCTCACCCGAACACCCGAAACCCAGATACACAGCCCAGTCCTTCTCACCTATATTCTGGGACAGGGGCCCTCAAGCCTAACTCACTTAAAAACTTACGTATCTCCTCCCATCAAGCCCCATACGAATCCTAAACACCTGGACAGATGCCTTTAAACCACTTCCTTCCTTACCCCAAGAAAGATCGCGCTCCCAGCAGGACCTGCCCGCGAATATCTATCCTTCCCGGCCATTATTCTCTCCTGTCCTCAGCTCTATGAGATGTTTTACTCAGTGATGAAACACCTGCCAGGGCCACAGCAGCAGGCGTTTAAGGAGCTGCAGGGTCTGGAGGACTTCATAGCCAAGAAGGTGGAGCAGAACCAGCGCACCCTGGACCCCAACTCCCCGCGGGACTTCATCGACTCCTTCCTCATCCGCATGCGGGAGGTACAGCCCAGCGGCCAGTGCGGCAGCCCCAGAGTCAGGCAGACGGAAACCAGCTGGGATGGGGAGACCAGGGGCCCCTTCAGATCACCCCCATCGTGACAGCCTCACAATCTCACGTGTGATACCCGGGCTGCTCCGTCTACCAGCGCTTTCCACGGGCAGGACCTGCGTGTGCACCATAAGGCAACGCTTCCACACCGTGCACTCGCCGTCAGTGTCCCTTTCCTTCTAAAGGGTCCTCCCTTAAAACAGTGACACCAGGGCTGACACTTAAAGGGCAGGGAGGTAGCCAGGGAGAGAGTGTGGGAAGGGCATTTGGCCAGAGCCAGACGCCCAAACAAAGCCCTGGCAGAACTAGGCTCTCTCTTCCCACCCCTGGTCTGGACCTAAGAGAGGTGCGTCCAGATGGAGAGACCCCGGCAGGGCTCTGAGGGCTGAGGGGAGGGGGCCTGGCCTGAAGCCCTCTCCCTGCAGGAGCAGAACAACCCCAACACGGAGTTCTACATGAAGAACCTGGTGCTGACCACCCTGAACCTCTTCTTTGCGGGCACTGAGACGGTCAGCACAACCCTGCGGTACGGCTTCCTGCTGCTCATGAAACATCCACACATGGAGGGTAAGGCTGCGGGGATGGGGCCCTGGCCTGGTGGCCACACCACACTTCCTCTGAGCCCACTGCAATGTCCCCACCTTTCCCAGATGCCTGGAACCTCACCCATACCCTGCCACCCAGATGCTAGGTGATATTCTGCAGAGTGTTAGTTGGGTTTCACTGGCTGTTAAAATACCAAAAATGTGTGAACTGAGCTCCCATGCTGAGCCAAATGTATATGAGACCATATACAGGTTGAGATCAGGTGAATAAGACACTGTCCCCAACAATGTTTATGGCCAACGTCTGTCTTGAATGGTCACACATCCGTGTCACACATGGATGTACATATTTGGACTACTGTCGCCACCCTGAGACCCCCAGATACCTAAACACATTTCCCCTCCTCCCACAGCCAAACTCCATGAGGAGATAGACCGGGTGATTGGCAAGAACCGTCAGCCCAAGTTTGAAGACAGGGCCAAGATGCCCTACACAGAGGCGGTGATCCACGAGATCCAAAGATTTGGAGACATGATCCCCATGGGCCTGGCCCGCAGAGTCACCAAGGACACCAAGTTTCGAGAGTTCCTTCTCCCCAAGGTACTTTCCTATCCCTGCTAGGAGGACCTCCAACCTGCTCCCTGGGATCCAGCATCCCATCCCCCTTAGAAGCTTCCCAGCCGCTGTCCCACTGCCTCAATCAAACACTTCCTCAACCACCATGTCCCTTCAACCTTCCCACTCAGAGTTTCTTGAATCCAGTAGCTCCCCCAGAGCTCTTGCCACAGGGATTATGAACCCCATGTCCCCAGACGTCCTCTCTCAAAAGACAGGACTTCATTTCCAGACCTCCTCCCTCAAGGACACGAGTCTCATGTCTCCCAAACATCCCGCCTAAGAGACACAAATCCAGTGTCTTTACAACCTCCTGTCTCTGGAAGCACGAACCCCCATGTCCTCTCCACCGCCACCGTGGGAGACATGAACTGCACATCCCCCACACCTTCTGTCCTAAGAGACACAGAGCCTGTGTTCTTCAAACTTCCCTTCGCCCAAGACATAAGCCCCACGTCTGCATAGCTTCCTGCCTCTGACACACCAATCTCCTGTCTCCCAAAGCTCTTCCCTCCGTGGACCCACACTCCCACGCCTCCCCTTCCTCATCACCTAGGGCACCCCAATCGTCCCTCCAACCTCCATGCATTTTCAGCACACTGTGCCCCCATTCTGCCTTATCAAATAACCCCTCTCCTCCTTCCCAGGGCACCAAAGTGTTCCCCATGCTGGGCTCCGTGCTCAGAGACCCCAAGTTCTTCTCCAACCCCCAAGACTTCCACCCAGAGCACTTCCTGGATGAGAATGGGCAGTTTAAGAAGAGTGATGCTTTTGTGCCCTTCTCCATTGGTAAGAGACCACTGTCTGCGGCTAAGCCACCGCTCCCACCAACAGGGCCGTCTTCTCCTCAGCTCCCCTCTCTAAGGGGCAGTCTGATGCCTTTCTCCAGCTTGGAAGTCCTTCTCGTGATCGACCTCAGCTGCAACCCCTATAACTACTTGAGCTTCAGCAAAAGGATAAGGATGATCACACCTGTCTCAGGGATGGGGGAAATCAAAGCCCTTAGTGAGTCACAGATTTGTCCAGAGTCATTTAAATTCTTTAGATTCCTCAGTTGGAGGTGAGAGCCAGCAGCCAGATCTGAGTGTGCACCCGGAAGGAGGGGCGTCTAAACTTCCCATTGCTACAGCTAGCTCACCCCCGTCCCATGCACAAGGGAAACTGATGCTCAGAGAGGATTAGAGAGGTCTCTGAAAGTCTCTCAGGCCAGGCTCTTCCAGCCCCTCATTCCTGGGAGAAAGCATATGGGGGAGGGTAGTGGCGCAAGGGGCAGTGAGAGCAGGTCTCACCTCCAGCCCTCCTCTTCTGTGTCTTCAGGAAAGCGCTACTGTTTTGGAGAAGGCCTGGCTAGAATGGAGCTCTTTCTCTTCCTCACCAACATCTTGCAGAACTTCCGCTTCAAGTCCCCGCAGCTGCCCCAAGACATCGACGTGTCCCCCAAACACGTGGGCTTTGCTACCATCCCACGAAGTTACACCCTGAGCTTCCAGCCTCGCTGAACAAGGGCAGCGAGAGCGCAGGGCTGGTTGGGGGAGCAAAGCTGAGGGAGGGGCAGCGGCAGGGCTGTCGCGAGGGGCGTGGTTTGGGGGCGGGGCTAGCGGGAGGGAGGTGGGTTAGGGAAATAGGAGGGGCAAGGTGAATGGGAGAGGAAGAGGACAGGAATGGGCTCTGCCTGTTCACCTTGGTAGAGGTAGATCCTTCAGAGGTGGGATGAGAGAAGGGAAATTATTTATTGAGCAAATATTCTCTGTCCTGTCCATGCTAAACGCGTCAACACGTTCACTTCGTCTAAGGCTCACAAACCGACGCAACAGGCAACAGTGTTTATGCCCATTTTGCAGGTGACAAATCTTAACTGATGCCCAAGGAATCTACAACGACGAAAAACCTCCTAATAAATGAATATAGCAAGATCACTAAACATACCCAAAGTTTTTGTTGTGTTGTTTTTTCCGTACGCTAGCAATGAACCCTAGGAAATCAAAATGAAGAACACAATACCATTTATAGTCACTCAAGAAAGCGACATAGGTAACTATAAATCTACCAACACAGGCCCAGAACTTGTATGCTGAAAGCTTCCCACCACGGAAGAAAGAAGCAAATCACTGTTAAATAGACAACCTAAAGGTGCCTGGGTGGCTCAGTGGGTTAAAGCCTCTGCCTTAGGCTCAGGTCATGATTTCAGGGTCCTGGGATCGAGCCCCGCATCGGGCTCTCTGCTCAGCGGGGAGCCTGCTTCCGCCTCTCTCTCTGCCTGTCTCTCTGCCTACTTGTGATCTCTGTCTGTCAAATAAATAAATAAATAAAAATATTTTTTAAAAAATAAGTAAATAAATAAATAAACAGACAACCTAAATATCCATTGATAGATGAATGGATAAAAGAGGTGTGATATATACCTACAGTGGAATATTATTCAGTTATAAAAGGAAAGGAAATCCTGCCAACACGGATGAACCTTGAGAATTTTATGTTAAGTGGAATAACCCAATCAGAGAAGAACAAATAATGTATGAATCCACTTGTGGACGAATCTAAAATAGTCAAACCCATAGAAGCAGAGAGTAGAACGGCGTTTGCCAGGGGCTAGAGGAAAGGGAAGAAGGGTGGGGGGTTGCTATTCAATGTGTCTAGTTTCCACTGTGGAAGTTGAGTAAGTTCTGTCTGTAATGATATTTTCCCCTCTGGCTACTTTCAGGATTTTTCTCTGTATCACCAGTTTTAATCAATTTGATTGTGGCGTACCTTGGTGTAGTTTTCTTTTCTTTCTTTCTTTTTTTTTTTTTTTAAAGATTTTATTTTTGTATTTTACAGATGGAGATCACAAGTAAGCAGGGGTGGGGGGAAGCAGGCTCCCTGCTGAGCAGAGAGCCCCATGGGGGGCACGATCCCAGGACCCTGAGATCATGACCTGAGCGGAAGGCAGAGGCTTTAACCCACTGAGCCACCCAGGCGCCCCAGAGGTGTAGTTTTCTTGATATGCCTTGTGCTTGAGGCTTACAGTGAGTTTTCACACCTCCTGTTCCTATTTCGGTATAAATGGCAGAAATCCAAGTGCTTATTTCTAGTAACTGTCCTTGGCATCCCTCAGGCAATATGTTGTGGAGTCCGCCTGTTTTGTTTCTTCTTAGTTTCTCCTTTTCCCAAATTCTCCTGTCAATTTTTTCTCCCTCCGTCACATCCCATTCAGCTGGCACATCTAGATAATTGGGCTGTGCTGTCTCCTCCATGGCTTTGCACGGATACAGGTGGGAATCCTTACTCCAGGGGCTGTGGGGGCCTCCACTCCTCCAGCGTTTTCTGAGTCACTCTGTTTCAAATCCACCACTCTCTGGCCTAGCTCTTCTCTTGTCTGACCAGTTCCCCATTCTGGTTCCATTCCCAGAGTCAGTGGCTCAGAGCTGAGTAACCAAACCACACCCTGAATGTGGTCTTGACCCTTCGACAGAATGCTATAGGAACAGGAGGTGTGAAATCACACAGCCCTCGGGAGAAGACTGGAGGGGTGAGAGTGTATCTTTTTCCACCCGGGACACTCTCTGTCCCTAGAAGTAGAGGGGAAAGTTCTAGTAATAGGTGGGACAGAAGCTGGATTTAGAAAATGAGGCGGTGGACGTGCTATCTTTTCTGCCCCAGCCTTTTGCAGGAATCTAGTTCCTTCTGGGTATGAGTTCATTGAGGGTTGCAAGCTTCTAGAAGGGAATTCTGCTTCTTTCTCATGCTTGCCAGGGTGAGATTGGGTATTCTAGGAGCCGGGCAGGTTTGGGGACCAGCTGAAGTTCTGCTTTCCTCCCTATCCTTGCCCGTCTATCTTGCTACTCACTAAATCAGAAGACGGGCTAAGGACTTGCACATGAACGAGTTTCCCAACTGGGTAAGCTGACGGTGAGCAGAGCTGGCTGCATTGTGTCGCACTGTTGACTACTGTTGCGTCTCTGATTTAGCTGACCTAAACTGAAAGTTCCACTACCTAACAGGCATTTCACGACAGGACTATGGTAACAGGGTCTCCTTAATGTGGTCCTGGACAATATGTCTTTGCCTGGGTTTATTTGTGTGGCTTGGAATGAAGCTGTGACTCATGCTAGACTCAGAGGAAAGATTATACCTCGTAGCTGATCAGTTGTATGTCCCAACCAGGCTCTGTCCCCACAGATAGAGCACTCAGAGGAAGGACTATACCCTGTGACCTGGGGATCCTTTGGGTGGCCACTCATAAAAGAACCATCTCTAGGGAGCTAAAAAAAAAAAAAAAAAAGAGGAGAGAAGAGGAAATAAGTCACTATAGGCGCCATGCAGAGGGCCACACTCCTAAGAGTGGACTGCTCTCCAGAACCTTCACTGGGTCCTGTGCTGCTGCTGCCTGGGCCTCAGTCACAGCAGAGGTCCTGATCCTCTGGGTTATAGGGGAAAACGTCCAGTGCCCCCCTTGGCATAGCAAAGAGATTAATTCAAACCTGACTTAAGCATTATAAAATAACCACTGCCGTGTTTCTTTATCCTTTCATCCATCAATGGGTATTTATTTCTTTTATGTATTTATTTTTTAAAATAATTTATTTATTCATTTGAGAGGGAGAGACAGAGAGCGCATGAGCAGGGGGAGCAGCAGAGGCAGAGGGAGAAGCAGGCTCCTGCTGAACAGGGAGCCCGACACGGGGCTTGATCCCAGGACCCTGAGATCATGACCTGAGTGGAAAGCAGATGCTTAACCCTCTGAGCCACCCAGGCGCCCTGGTAGATCTATTGTTAATATTTTGAGGAACAGCCATTCTGTTTCCCACCGTGGCAGTAAGTTGGTAATGTACCAATTTACATTCACATCAGTGGTTGCCGCTCACAGGAGGAGAATGAGGCACAAACAAGTCAGCTGAAAGAGAGGGAGCAGGGGACGAGCGTAGAGAAGACTGTCGCCCCAAACAACTCCTCAGTCTCATATTTACTGGATATTAGACAGTAATTAAAAAAGGAGCCAAAGAAGGCTGCACATTAACCATATCCTTTGTAGATAAACAAGAAGGAATATGAGTTAGACACTGATTATAAGTTTTATAGATAAGCAAGAAGAGAGGCAGGATATGCCTGGTCAAGCAGTATAGAATTTATAGTTGAGCAAGCACATCCAAAGGGATCATCTAATTAGCCACGGGCGATCTCTGGAGAAGGGGAGATAACAGAAAAAAGAAGCAGGCGCTGTTCCTCCCTGAACCGGCCAGGCGTTCCCAGCCGCTGGACTTCAAGGACGTATATCGTCCTCTCCCCCAGAGGCCTGTTGCTAGTACATGTTTTTCTTAAGGCTATATTTAAGCATGCTTATGTGACTGGTACAATTTCTTATAAGTTATACTTTAAGTCACACATTGTTCTGAGGGACGGTTACAAATGTTGCACAAGTGTTCCAACCCACATCATGACCAGTATTTGTTATCTCTTTTCTCTATGATAGCCATAAGGTATGAAATTATATCACATTGTGGTTTTGGTTTGCATTTCTCTTATGAATAGGGATAATGAGGGGCGCCTGGGTGGCTCAGTGGGTTAAGCCTCTGCCTTTGGCTCAGGTCATGATCTCAGCATCCTGGGCTCGAGCCCCACATCAGGCTCTCTGCTCAGTGGGGAGCCTGCTTCCCCCTCTCTATCTGCCTGCCTCTCTGTCTACTTGTGATCTCTCTCTCTCTCTGTCAAATAAATAAATAAAATCTTTTAAAAAATGAATAAGGATATTGAGCACCTTTTCATATATCTGGTGGCAATTTGTATGTCTTTTTTTTTTTTTTTTTTTAGGTAAGCTCCACACCCAGCATGGAGCCTCACATGGGACTTGAACTCACAACACTGAGATCAAGACCTAAGGTGAGATCAAGAGTTAGATGCTTAACTGACTAAGCCACCCAGGTGTCCTTGTATGTCTTTTTTTAAATAATGTCTATTCATGTCCTCTGTCCAATTTTTTTTTAAAGATTTTATTTATTTATTTGACAGACAGAGATCACAAGTAGGCAGAGAGGCAGGCAGAGAGAGAGGGGGAGGCAGGCTCCCCGCTGAGCAGAAAGCCTGATGCGGGGCTCGATCCCAGGACCCCGGGACCATGACCCGAGCCGAAGGCAGAGGCTTAACCCACTGAGCCACCCAGGCGCCCCCTCTGTCCAATTTTTAATCTGGTGGGTATTTTTTTGATTTGGGGGTTTGGGTTTTTTTGAGGGTTTTTTTGCTATTGAGTTGTGAGAGAGGCTGAATGACATTCCATGGTGTGTGTGTGTGTGTGTGTGTGTATGTGTATCACATTTTCTTTATCCATTCACTGAATTATAAAGCAAAAATATACAAGTGGGAACACATCACTGAAAAATTTCTCTACGACAAATGAATAATCAACAAAATGAAAAGCAACCTTCAAAATGGGAGAAAATATGTGCAAACCACTTACCTGATAAACAGTTAATATCCAAAATAGTTCCCCCACTTCAGGATCCGTGATCGTGCGTTATATTTAGTTGTAATGTCTTTTGTCTTCTTTAACCTGGAATAGACTTTCAACTTTTGTCTCTCTTAACCTTGAGATTTTCAATAGCAGAGAATAATTATTTTGGAAATTGTCCAGACTTCAATTTGGAGTTGCTTGATGTTTTCTTATGCATTTCTGCCAGCACAATTTTTAATCCTTTGGAAAGCAAAGCCTTTTTCAATAGACACTTAACATAGCATCGTACCAAAGCCTAACTTTGGTCTTCCATAAACTCTGCAGAAGTGAGCTTTGGAGAAATTCCTTGCAATTTCCAGTGTCTGTTGTCTCAGTTTCACGAGGCCCTATAGTCAAACCTTTACATACAGAATTATTAAATGCCACATGACAGGGTACCTGGGTGGCAAACTTGGTTGAGATTCTTACTTTTGGTTTTGGGTCCTGGTCTCGGAGTCAGGCTCTGTGCTCAACATGGAATCTGCTTCAGCTTCTTTGCTCATTCTTTTTCTTTCTCTCTCTCTCCCAAATAAATAAATAAAATCTTTTTTTAAAAAAAGACTCCCTCCCCCTCCCCCTGTGCACTCTCTCCCTCTCTCTCTAATAAATAAATCTTTTTAAAAAAGACATATGCCTGTTCACAATGACCTCAAGCTAAGAGTACATTTTAGATCATCTGCAGCTAAGATTTTTGCCCCGTAATCTGCCTACAGACTTGGTTCACCTTGAAAAAAAAAAAAAATCCGGGTGCCTGGATGGCTCAGTCATTAAGTGTCTGCCTTCAGCTCAGGTCCTGATCCCAGGGTCCTGGGATCACATTCCTCATAGGGCTCGCTGCTCAGTGGGGAGTCTGCTTCTTCCTCTCCCTCTGCCCCTTCCCTCTGCTTGTGCTCATTCTCTCTCTCTCTCTCTCTCTCTCTCTCAAATAAATAAATAAAGTCTTTAAAATATATTTTATTTATTTCATCAGTCTTCTGTAGTTTTCACCGTACAGCCTTGGTACATGTGTTGTCGGATTTATACTTAAGTATTTTGTTTTTTTTTTTTCAGTGACTAAAGTATTATTGTGTTTTTAATTTTGATTACCTAAAATATGTAGGAAAACAACAACAGAAAAAGACATTTGTATGTTCAGTGACCTTACTAAATTCATTTATTACGAGGATATTTTTTGTTCTTGTTGTAGATTCCTTGGGAATCAGATAAGCTTTGTCACCTGAGAGATGGGCATGAGCACGTTCCCTGGCACATAGGTTTGTGACCATTAAGTGATAGAAGTGTGTGACGCTCTTAGCACAGAGCTGACGCAGAATTCGATACAAAATAATAAGGTGGTTGTTGTTGTTATTATTATTATTATTATTAACAGTATAGTGTAAGGTTCTTCATCTTATCCCACCTCTTAAGCCTCTGCCTCTAGCAAGGTGAACAGACAAGACCCCATTCCTTTCCTCTTCCTCTCCCATTCACCTTGCCCATCCTTCCCCTAAGCCACCTCCCTCCTACTAGCCTCGGCCCGTCATTAACCCCGCCCCCATCCGTAGCCCCACCTCTGATCCCTCCCTCTACCTTGCTCTTCCTCCAGCCCTGCCCTACCACAGCCCTCCTTCAGCGGGGCTGGAAGCTCAGGGTGTAACTTCGTGGGATGGTAGCAAAGCCCACGTGTTTGGGGGACACGTCGATGTCTTGGGGCAGCTGCGGGGACTTGAAGCGGAAGTTCTGCAAGATGTTGGTGAGGAAGAGAAAGAGCTCCATTCTAGCCAGGCCTTCTCCAAAACAGTAGCGCTTTCCTGAAGACACAGAAGAGGAGGGCTGGAGGTGAGACCTGCTCTCACTGCCCCTTGCGCCACTACCCTCCCCCATATGCTTTCTCCCAGGAATGAGGGGCTGGAAGAGCCTGGCCTGAGAGACTTTCAGAGACCTCTCTAATCCTCTCTGAGCATCAGTTTCCCTTGTGCATGGGACGGGGGTGAGCTAGCTGTAGCAATGGGAAGTTTAGACGCCCCTCCTTCCGGGTGCACACTCAGATCTGGCTGCTGGCTCTCACCTCCAACTGAGGAATCTAAAGAATTTAAATGACTCTGGACAAATCTGTGACTCACTAAGGGCTTTGATTTCCCCCATCCCTGAGACAGGTGTGATCATCCTTATCCTTTTGCTGAAGCTCAAGTAGTTATAGGGGTTGCAGCTGAGGTCGATCACGAGAAGGACTTCCAAGCTGGAGAAAGGCATCAGACTGCCCCTTAGAGAGGGGAGCTGAGGAGAAGACGGCCCTGTTGGTGGGAGCGGTGGCTTAGCCGCAGACAGTGGTCTCTTACCAATGGAGAAGGGCACAAAAGCATCACTCTTCTTAAACTGCCCATTCTCATCCAGGAAGTGCTCTGGGTGGAAGTCTTGGGGGTTGGAGAAGAACTTGGGGTCTCTGAGCACGGAGCCCAGCATGGGGAACACTTTGGTGCCCTGGGAAGGAGGAGAGGGGTTATTTGATAAGGCAGAATGGGGGCACAGTGTGCTGAAAATGCATGGAGGTTGGAGGGACGATTGGGGTGCCCTAGGTGATGAGGAAGGGGAGGCGTGGGAGTGTGGGTCCACGGAGGGAAGAGCTTTGGGAGACAGGAGATTGGTGTGTCAGAGGCAGGAAGCTATGCAGACGTGGGGCTTATGTCTTGGGCGAAGGGAAGTTTGAAGAACACAGGCTCTGTGTCTCTTAGGACAGAAGGTGTGGGGGATGTGCAGTTCATGTCTCCCACGGTGGCGGTGGAGAGGACATGGGGGTTCGTGCTTCCAGAGACAGGAGGTTGTAAAGACACTGGATTTGTGTCTCTTAGGCGGGATGTTTGGGAGACATGAGACTCGTGTCCTTGAGGGAGGAGGTCTGGAAATGAAGTCCTGTCTTTTGAGAGAGGACGTCTGGGGACATGGGGTTCATAATCCCTGTGGCAAGAGCTCTGGGGGAGCTACTGGATTCAAGAAACTCTGAGTGGGAAGGTTGAAGGGACATGGTGGTTGAGGAAGTGTTTGATTGAGGCAGTGGGACAGCGGCTGGGAAGCTTCTAAGGGGGATGGGATGCTGGATCCCAGGGAGCAGGTTGGAGGTCCTCCTAGCAGGGATAGGAAAGTACCTTGGGGAGAAGGAACTCTCGAAACTTGGTGTCCTTGGTGACTCTGCGGGCCAGGCCCATGGGGATCATGTCTCCAAATCTTTGGATCTCGTGGATCACCGCCTCTGTGTAGGGCATCTTGGCCCTGTCTTCAAACTTGGGCTGACGGTTCTTGCCAATCACCCGGTCTATCTCCTCATGGAGTTTGGCTGTGGGAGGAGGGGAAATGTGTTTAGGTATCTGGGGGTCTCAGGGTGGCGACAGTAGTCCAAATATGTACATCCATGTGTGACACGGATGTGTGACCATTCAAGACAGACGTTGGCCATAAACATTGTTGGGGACAGTGTCTTATTCACCTGATCTCAACCTGTATATGGTCTCATATACATTTGGCTCAGCATGGGAGCTCAGTTCACACATTTTTGGTATTTTAACAGCCAGTGAAACCCAACTAACACTCTGCAGAATATCACCTAGCATCTGGGTGGCAGGGTATGGGTGAGGTTCCAGGCATCTGGGAAAGGTGGGGACATTGCAGTGGGCTCAGAGGAAGTGTGGTGTGGCCACCAGGCCAGGGCCCCATCCCCGCAGCCTTACCCTCCATGTGTGGATGTTTCATGAGCAGCAGGAAGCCGTACCGCAGGGTTGTGCTGACCGTCTCAGTGCCCGCAAAGAAGAGGTTCAGGGTGGTCAGCACCAGGTTCTTCATGTAGAACTCCGTGTTGGGGTTGTTCTGCTCCTGCAGGGAGAGGGCTTCAGGCCAGGCCCCCTCCCCTCAGCCCTCAGAGCCCTGCCGGGGTCTCTCCATCTGGACGCACCTCTCTTAGGTCCAGACCAGGGGTGGGAAGAGAGAGCCTAGTTCTGCCAGGGCTTTGTTTGGGCGTCTGGCTCTGGCCAAATGCCCTTCCCACACTCTCTCCCTGGCTACCTCCCTGCCCTTTAAGTGTCAGCCCTGGTGTCACTGTTTTAAGGGAGGACCCTTTAGAAGGAAAGGGACACTGACGGCGAGTGCACGGTGTGGAAGCGTTGCCTTATGGTGCACACGCAGGTCCTGCCCGTGGAAAGCGCTGGTAGACGGAGCAGCCCGGGTATCACACGTGAGATTGTGAGGCTGTCACGATGGGGGTGATCTGAAGGGGCCCCTGGTCTCCCCATCCCAGCTGGTTTCCGTCTGCCTGACTCTGGGGCTGCCGCACTGGCCGCTGGGCTGTACCTCCCGCATGCGGATGAGGAAGGAGTCGATGAAGTCCCGCGGGGAGTTGGGGTCCAGGGTGCGCTGGTTCTGCTCCACCTTCTTGGCTATGAAGTCCTCCAGACCCTGCAGCTCCTTAAACGCCTGCTGCTGTGGCCCTGGCAGGTGTTTCATCACTGAGTAAAACATCTCATAGAGCTGAGGACAGGAGAGAATAATGGCCGGGAAGGATAGATATTCGCGGGCAGGTCCTGCTGGGAGCGCGATCTTTCTTGGGGTAAGGAAGGAAGTGGTTTAAAGGCATCTGTCCAGGTGTTTAGGATTCGTATGGGGCTTGATGGGAGGAGATACGTAAGTTTTTAAGTGAGTTAGGCTTGAGGGCCCCTGTCCCAGAATATAGGTGAGAAGGACTGGGCTGTGTATCTGGGTTTCGGGTGTTCGGGTGAGGCTGGATTGGAGAACACATCTAGGTGTTCAGATACTCAGATGCGGTTGAATTGGGAGACTCCTGTTCAGGGGTTGATCTGTTTTCTTCTACATAGGTGTTGAGGTATTCAATTGGGACGGGTGGGCAAGTGTTGAGGTGGGGGGAGATAGCTGATCCTGTTTTAGATTTCACAGAGGTGATGGGGGCACTTCTGTAAGGGAGTCAGCTGGGTTGGGGGACACTCTTTGGGTGTTTGGGGAAACATCCATCCAGGTGTTTACATGTGGAGGGGTCTTCTTGGTTGGGGCACCTGTCCAGATGTTCAGGTACTCCATGGGGCTCTGTAGGGTTTGGGACACCTAATGATTTTGGTGGGCTGTATTTTATAGCACCTGGGGCACCTGTATTCAGGAGGTGGGCTGAGGTGGTCACTTGTTCAGGTGTTAAGATACAAAGAGGTGGACTGTCTTCCTAGGGACCAGTAGGTCAGGTGGGATGAAACCAATGTCCAGGCAGCTTGGCTGGGCGGATTACATGTTCTTCCCTGCAGGCTCTGTCTGTTGTTTGTTTGGTCTGGTTTTTATTTTTGGGTGGGGGGAGCATCTGTGGAGATGTCCAGGTGTCCTTGGAAAGTGGGTATTCTGGTGTAAGTGTTCCACTGTTCACGAGTGGTTTTGATGGAGAGGAGGAGGATGGTAGCTCAGGGCACCTGTCTCCACATGGGAAAGCAATTGGTAGGGATGCTTTAGAGCGAGACTGGGACGGGTTACCTGCCCTGTAGATGTAGCTGTGAATTGGAAGCTTCCCAGCATCATACGCAGCAAGGACAGGAACTCTTTGTCCTCATAGTCAAAGCGGTCCCCAAAGACAATGGAGCTGATGACATTGGACACTGTTCGGCTCAGGAAGAAGGTGGGATCGATGAAGGCGCCTGGGGAATGGGATAGGGTTGGAGAGAGACAGGGATTTGGGGGAGCGTCAACTGGGCTGTCTCATGCCAGCTTGAAGATTGGAGGAGGGCACTGGAGTGAGAACTCAGACGTCCAACACAAGACCCAGAGCCTGGAACCCTGATGCCTTCCCCCAAGCCAGTCCCCTTCCTTGAGGAGAAAGCCCTCATCGTGCTGGTGTATCCCTCCTTCTCGCTCACTCCCAGCCCCGCTCACCCTGCGTGCTCCGGAGGGCCTCGATGAGGAAGCCTGCCTCCTCCTGGATGCGCTCCTCAATGTCCCGCTTGCCCACTCCGAAGTCCCGCAGCGTGGTGATGGAGAAGCGCCTGAGCTGCTTGGCGCGCTCCCCGTTGCTGAATGCCACACCTGGGGAGGGAGCATAGGGTGTGGTGAGGTGGGGAGGGGCGGGGACAGAGGTGGAGAGAGCTGACCGACTGGCCTGAGTAGAAGGATGGATTGGGGGCGGAGAGAGAGAGAGAAATACAGCTCAGGGTCAGAGAAACACTGAAAGAGATAGAGACCGGGTTGGAAGAAAAGAATCAGAAGGAGAGAGGCAAGTTAGATGCCAGGGAGACTGAGAGATGGAGACACATAAACAGAGAGAAAGAGGGAGGGGAGGGGAAGAGGAGTCTGATCTCTGTGGAGATCTGGGAAGTGGCAATAAAAAACATGAAGGATCCTAACGCGGAGCTGGAGAAAGAGGAAAATATGGAGAGAGAACAGAGAAGGTCTGGAGAGAGCAGAAACAAGGTGAGATTCTCACACAGGGTAGAAAGAGGCAGACAGAGGGAGACAGAAGCTTGGGGAAGTCAGAAGCAGAGTAGTTGGAGGCAAGGATACGGGGACGGAGGACTTGGGATCCAAGATGGAAGAAGAGGAAGAGGCATCCATGGGAGAGAATGGGGAGATGGGCCAAGAAGCAGGGGGAACAGGGATGCAGACACCCTGAGCCAAGCTACAGAAGACAAAGGAGAGGCCACAATAACCAGGGACAGGGACAGAGGAGAACAGGGGTAGAACTCAGCCACAGGCTCAGGTGGGTGAGTCAGGAGAAGAGCAGTGGGGAAACTGAGGCCATCAGGTGTGCCTGGCCACGAGCCCCCACCCGGAGCTCCTCACCATAGCCTTTGAAGAGCCAGTCGAAGGTGGCCTGCCCGCCTCGCCCACTGAACTCCTCAGCCTGGTCTACCAGAGCCTCCTTCACCGCCTCATGTCCACACAGCACCACGATGCGCCGGGGTCCCAGGTGGACCGTGAACACCGGGCCATAGCGCTCACTGATCTGATGGAGGTGGGGGGTTTAGAGGCTGCGGCCCCCACTGGGAGCCGGCCTGTGCCCAGCCCTCACCTACTGCATGCCTTGTCCCCAGGTTCTGATACTCAAGGGGCTGGACATCCCAAGATCTGCTCTTTCTTGTCTGGGACCCTGCAGCCCAACGTGCAGATTTCCACTCTCTGAAGACTCTGATCCAACCTCGCCCATCCCCTGCCACTCAGTCCCAGCTCAATCAGGCCAGCGCCCAGCCCCACCCCACTGCACCCATCCCGTGTCCTGACACCTTCATGAGAGAGTTGTACATCTGCTCTGTGTTCAGCTGCAGGTAGTTCCCGATGAAGGGCAACGGGGTGGGTCCTGGAGGGAGCTTCCCCCAGAGCTTCCTCTGCCTCCAGACAGACATCAAAGCCATGATGGTGAGGCAGGCCAGCAAAGCCACGAGGAGCAGCCCTGAGGCCAGCATGGTGGCCCTGGGAGAGACGGTCAGATGGTGCTGGCTGGGGTGGTTTGCCTTTATATGACCTGGGAGAGGAAGGCGGAGTTTGGCACTCGTTACATAATTGTACCATTTCACTCCCCCAGCTAACCCTCCCCCCAACCCTGGGCTCACTGCTGAGCTTGGCACACAGCCAGTGAGGCAGGAGGCGGGGACCCCAGGAGGATTAATGAGGAGTAGGTCCCCAGGACAGAGTGTGTTGGCCCTCAGGAGGGACCACCCCAGGGCTGCAGAATTGACTGAAGCAGTAGATAAATTCCAGAACTGAAGAGTTTAGAATTCTTGTACATGGAGCACCCCCGTGCTTTGGATTTTCGGACTCAGAATGAGAAGGGACCCTAGTATTGCAAATTTTGAGGTCTCCAGAAAAACGAACCCAGAGATCTGGGTTTAAGAGTGTTGGAATGCGGAGCACCAGGGTAGCTCAGTTGGTTAAACATCTGCTTCTTGGTTTTGGCTCAGGTCATGATCTCAGGGGTTGTGAGATAAGCCCAGTGTGAGGCTCGGGGCTGGGCTGGGTGGGGAACCTCCTTAAGATTCTCTCTCTCCCTCTCTCCCTCTGCCCTCTGGCCCCCTCCCTGCTCCTCTTCCTCTCCACCCCTCCCCTCACCACCAGGTACTCCCTCATTCTCTCTCTCAAAAAAAAAGAAGAAAGAAAAAAAAAAAGAGTGTTGAAATGGGACAGCATGTGTGGCTATGGATGTGGATTTGGGGGGTTTGAGGAGGAGGGCTGTACATTTAAAGGTCTCAGGAGGGGAGCGGGTACGTGCGTGGCTCAGTCCATTAAGCACTGGACTCTTGACCTCTGCTCAGGTCTTGATCTCATGGTCGTGAATTCAAACCCAGAGTTGGGCTCCAGGCTGGGTGTAGAGCCTACTTTAAAAATAAAAAAGGTCTTGGAAGGGGAAATCCCAGGGAGTGGATTAGAGGGTCTTGGGGTGAGGGAGGACCCCTAGCTGTGATGCGGGGTTCCCAGAAGAAGTATGCGGGACTCCAGCAGGATCAAAGGGTCAGCACCTGCCCAGGCTTTGACCTACCTTTGCTTTGGGCAAAGGTATCCCAGAATCCCCACGGGGACCTGAAAGCAAGGTCAGGATCGGTGTCACTGCCCCTCTGTGGTTGGGAAAGAGGTAGAAGTCCAGAGCCACATTTAAGGGGAACCTTTCTTAGGAAGGAAGGGTAACTTGTGGTCTCCGTGCCAGAGGCCCTGGGCAGGACTTGGAAACAGTAAAGACATCCACCCATATGGTGCCAAGAAGTCCCGAGTGTCTCAAGGGCTGTAACTGACAGAGAGCCTCGCCAGTCCTACCCAGACCCCTAGGGGCGTCTTCACCATTTCCATTGTCGCTGTTGGTAGAAGTGCTACCATTGGTCCCCGTCTGGTGTGTGAGAGTACTGAGGACAGAGAACAGGGGTCAGGGGCTCCTGCATCTCCTGCTCCACACGCTTGCACCCCCGTTCTGGGGCTGGGTTTCCCACCAGTGGAAAGGGGGCACTCGAGAAGAGGAGGCAGAGTGTGAGGGCGTGGGAGGTCCCTTTGGGGTGACTCTGGGCTCGGCAGGGCTGGCAGCACCCAGAGGGAACGGCAGCAGGGAGAGGTTTGGGGAGACTCCTGAGTGGGGAGAGAGCCAGGCCCTGGAGGCTGACAGTGAGAGAGAGGAAAGATGGTGGCCCTGCTGTCCTTCCCTCAGTCACCTTCTTCCTTAACAGTGAGGCACTAGGCTTTGGTGAGCCCTAACTGAAGAGCCAGTGCGTGAATGTGACCCCACGGAACCCCTCTAGCACGGGGCTCTCTCACAGCACCCCCCTTTCGCTGTTCAGAAGAGCAGGTCTCCCCACGGCCACTTGCTCGAGGTCACACAGGTAGCAGGTAGGAAGCTGGGACTTGAACCCTGTCCTCTCCTGCTTCCACTGACCGACCTAGACCATCCTGAGGGCCAAGTGGAGCCCAAGTTTAGCAAGGAGTGGTGTGGGATTGGCATTGGCGTTGGACACAGAGATACGCTAGCAACTTCTGCCGTTGGCATTGGCTCGCCCCCGCTAGACACTGGAGTTGAAAGCAAGTGGACCCTGAACTTGATGCCAGGAGAACACTCACAGAGCCACTTCTGGCTGCAGGAAGGTCTGCGAGCGGGCCCCAGTGGCCACTGGGGCTGACGCCATGTGGCTCAGAGGTTGGTCCCAGCCGGCTCTGACATGAACATCATGTGGGAGCTGGACTGGTCTCCCGTGGGCCTGATCGGGGCCTCGATGGGCACGAGGCAGCATCTGATGGTTGGAAACCTGCCCCCACCCACTCAGATGCCAACTCTGACTTAGGACAAGTGCAGGTGGGAGAGGTTGGCACTCTCAGGACAGGCATGTTGCTCCAAGAACTTTGAGGTTCTAGACCTCTAAGCTGGATTCCTATAGGGAGGGAACAAAGAGCAGAAAGCAAAACAGAGATAGGAAAGTTTGTTGGTTTTAAAGGGAACAGAGGAGGGAAGGATTAGCACAGGCTTGGTGGCTATCAGTCCTTTTAATCCCAAACACCAGCCTACACCTGGGCTGGCAACAAGCCCATCCGTGCCCCGCCCCCCCCCCACTTCCCCTTGGTCTTCTTTGGCAAGGAGGGAGGTAGAATTTAGAGAGTTTGTCAGTGAAGTTGGCACCAACCAGGGCACGGAGCGTTCAGACAGGCTGTCATGAGCTGGGGAGAAGTAGGGCGTATGGCCGACAGAAGTACTTGGCAACAGAGGTCAAGTGTGCCTGATCTTGTTGGTAACTCTGGAAACGAGCGAGGCCAGCATCTGTCATCACATTCCTTCTCCCCCAGAGGCAGGAGTATGCCAGGCCAGCATGCAAACAGCGTGGGTGGGCATCAGTTTCCAGGGTGAGTTAGGGCAGCGCCCAGGAAAATCTCTTTCCCTCCCTGGGACTCAGTTTCCCTTTCTGGACAATGGAGCAGCAGTGAAGCACACAGTGAAGGCATGGATGAAATATCTTACTATTGCTTCGTTGTTGGGGGACCTTGAACAGGTCACCTCACCTCTCTGACCCTCCTGAGGCCAACCAAGGACAGGATGTATCTCTTAGCTTATCATGGGAGGAGTCATCGATTAATGGGTTTGAAGTACATGGCCATTAAGTGCCAAAAATGAGTAGCTGTTCCCGTTACTCTGTGGGATGATGAGTAAGGGATTCAGCAGGGGATTCTCTAAACCCCCTTCCAGATTTTACATTCTCTGGTCTAAAGCTCCAAATACTTTTCTTTGGGAAAGGAGGAAGGGAGAGAAAGCCTTGTGGGAACCTGCCTGCCCTTCCTTCTTTTTTTTTTTTTTTAAAGATTTTATTTATTTGACAGAGAGATCACAAGTAGGCAGAGAGGCAGACAGAGAGAGAAGGGGAAGCAGGCTCCCCTGCTGAGCAAAGAGCCCTGCTCAGGCTCTTTGCTCAGCAAAGAGTCTCGATCCCAGGACCCGGGGCTCAATCCCAGGACCCTGAGATCCCAGGACCCTGAGATCATGACCTGAACTGAAGGGAGAGGCTTAACCCACTGAGCCACCCAGACACCCCACCTGCCCTTTCTTCTTTGGCACAACTGAGCCTTCCCCCCGCTGGAGCTGAGAATGGAACATGGACCTTGGGGGCAGTCTTCTGGAGGGTCGGTGGAGTAGGCAGTGGGTGGGGAAGGCAGATCAAGGATAGACCCTCAGGCTGTCTGCCCCTCCCCCAGAGCACTTTGCCCATCTGTGTCTCCCCTTGCATCTGACTGTCTTATTCTTTATTCTTTGTCTTCCCTGCAAGTCCGTCTGCCCTCCCGCCCTCTCGCCCTCTTGTGTGCTCCTGGGTCTTTCTGTTCCTGCCAGCCTGTGCAGCGGGTTCTCCTAGATGCCTCTGTTGTGTATCTTCTTATTTATACGTCTACGTGTCATTCCAGGCACATGCTTGGGATCTCTGCACATCTGAGCACGTGTACGTGTCGGCATGTCCATGTGGATAAATGGATTTATGACACTCCCGTCTGTGGAGTGTTTGTGCATAAGCGGGTCTCCATACCTGTTTGTGTCTAGACATGTCCGTCTGTGTGAGCCCACAAAGGGGGGTGTGTGCGCAGGCCGGTGTGCCTGAATGCACAGCCGTGTCTGTGTCTGTGGGCAACCAAGTACATGGTTTGGAGTACGCCTGTGGGAGGACGTCTCGTGAGTGTCCGTGTATCCGCCCTGACGTCTGACTGTGCGCCCACACGTGTTTGTATGCAGGTCCTGCTGGTGACAGTGTACGGCTGTGTGGGTGGACATTTTGTGTGTGTGTGTGTGTGCTGGCGTAGTGTGTAGGCACATGGGCCACGCTGTGTACACGTGGCTGCGATCTGCTGGTGCCTGTCTGTCTGCGCTCAGACGCAGCCCTGGCCCAGCTCTCCACTTCCCATCTTAAAAACACGAGTAATTCCCTATTTGTCAGGGTGTTGTGTCCCTGGGCTTTCAAGGGTCACAGCAGGCAGAAAAGGGCTGCATGGGACAGGTGTGTCCTGAGAGCATTCTGAGGTGGGTCAGCTCCTATCGGATCAAGGCGAACGTCCATTCATAGAATTCCCTCCCACAGCGCCCCCAGCCCCCTAAGCCACTCAGCACATTTAGGACAGTCATCCTCCCAGCGCTGTCACCCCGCCACTCCGTCCCAGCCTTGCTGAGGGATGCTGAGGACACAGGGGTGACCCTGAGCCCTGCCCTCCTGAAGCCGGCACAGGGCTGGGGTGAGAAGGCGCAGGCAGAGGGCTGGGCTGGGGGAGCGGGGAGAGAGGCGCAGGTGTCTGCAGGGGCCCAGAAATAGCCCCTGCTTCACGCTTGTCAGTTCACGCTGAGCCACTAGAGGGCCACGTAGGGGTTTTTCCAAGGCAGGATGGGGACAGTGGGGAGGGAGACTTCTGGGCAGAGGAACCTGAGTGCCAAGACAGTGGAGCGTGGTCAGGTATCCTGAGGGTGGAAGGATCCGGGCCGTGTGCACTGATGAGGCTGAAGCCATCAGCAGGAGTCAGACCTGCTGGACCTTGTGCGACCGGGCGGGGAGTGTGGACTCTGTCCTAGGATGATGGGGAGCCCCAGAGGGTCTTAGGCAGGGGAACAAGCCAGCCAGATTTGTGTTTCGGAGAGCTTGCTGAGATTTATGGGGAAGAGGAGACTACAGGTCCAGAGCCACGGAAGTGGCTTCCATAGTCTCCAGGGGACAGAGGACGGGGCCATGAGCATGGAGAGGAGGCATGGGTTGGAGAAAGGGACAGAAGGAAGAACCAGTTCTTACCTGGTTATGTGCTGGCTGTGTGGGGTAAGGCGAGGGAGGAGCCCAGTGTGGGGTAGATGGCGGTGTCATTTATCGGTTTGGGGACACAGATCAGAAGCAGGTTTGAGGAAGGAGATAATGAGTTCCACTTTGGACACGTTGGGAACTGGGCACAGTCCCTGCTTCTAGGGATTTCTCCGACCAGCGGGACAGCAGACCCGGATCAACCAAAGTCCTCAAGGACCCCACGAATGCTCATTAGTAATTATGTGTCATAGTGTAGTACTCGGGGCTGAGGGCTGGGAGGGCTTCCTAGAGTCAGTGTTGTTGGAACTGGGTCTCGCAGGATGAGTTCACAGGTGGGGGAGGAGCGGAGGGCAGGGCAGAGAGAGCCTCACAGGCCAGGCCCCTGTTCCCTGTGCCAACCTCATCAATCAGCTTGCTGTCCTCCACCTCCTCGCCTGACCCGAAACTCTCCACAAACCTGGCTCATGCCCGCAAGCGTGGCTGAAATCTATGACCTCTCTAAAATGAGAATGTTTGTTTTGTTTTGTTTTTTAGTTGATGTGAAGGGGCAGCTGGCTGGCTCCGTCAGGAGAGCATGCAACTCCAGATCTTGGGGTTTTGAGTTCAAGCCCCATGTTGGGTGTGGAGCTTAAAGAAATAAATACATAAATTTTAAAAAATAAATCAAGAAATACTTCTTTAAAAATTACCCCTTTTAGGGGCATCTGGGTAGCTCAGTCGGTAAAGAGTCTGCCTTCAGCTCAGGTCATGATCCCAAGGTCTTAGGATGGAGCCCTGCATCAGGCTCCCTGCTCAGCAGGAAGCCTGCTTCTCCCTCTCCCACTCCCCCTGCTGTGTTCTTTCTCTTGCTGTCACTCTCTCTCTCTTTGTCAAATAAATAAATAAAAACCTTAAAAAAATTACCCCTTTTAACGCAAACAGCTGATGGCATTTAGTACATTCCCAGAGTTGAGAAATCAACCACCTGTAATTAATTCCAAATCCTTCCCAGGTGAGAATCTTAGGTAAGCCTTCTTGGTTCAGATTTAAACACGAGCGCTGCTGACAATGGTAGCATTCAGTGAGCTCATGATGTTACTGTGTGAAGATTTTACAGGCATGATCTTGCTAAAATCCTCACAGCAAGCCGGTGAGGTCGGGTTGACCGTCTCCAGTTGCAGACGAGTGAAGCAAGGCCCAAAGAGGGTGGAGTGAGTTGTTTTGGGCTCCACGGCTGATCAGGGTGGGACCCGGGCATGGCCTCATGTTGTTGACTCTAGATTTCATGCTCTTAACCACCATGCTGGGTGGCCAAGTCCTCCCTTCTCTTTATGAGACATCAGAAAACTGTTCCTGATAATCCTGTGGTTCTTGTAAGCCTAGAACAGACGATTCTGATTGTATAAAGGAAATAAAAATAAAACAGGTCTCTCCATGGGAGGGATGTTTGACCTTCTGTTATGTTTGCATTCTTTGGAACATTAAACCAAAGACCTAGCCAAGCTTCACCCCAGTGAAGCAGAGAGTAGAATAAGGGGTTTGGCCAAAGTGAACTGTTTTTGTTTGAGTTTCACATGACAGCAAGGACCAGGGTGAGTGGTGGGAGGGGAAGGCCAGGGAGCAGAAGAAAGTCAAGGTTCTGTCTGGTTGTTGGTACAGCGCATGCCCACAGGTGTGCCTTCTTGCAGGAGCAGGGCAGGTCTTGGAGGAAAGAGAGGGAGAACATTTGCCAGAAGACAAGGATGAGGAGAGAGACTCCAAAAAGGTAGGGTTTTATGAGAGGGTGGAGAGTCATACTCTAGAAGTGCTCTGGGGACTTTCGACTCTTAATGGTTGAAAATCTTGAAAATAACAGCTATCAACTCAGAATAAAATCTTTTAAAAAGGAGGACACCTGGGTGACTCATTAGGTTAAGCAGTCTGCCTTCAGATCAGGTCATGATCCCAGGGTCCTGGGATCAAGCCCTGTGTCCGGCTCCTTGCTCATCCGGTGTCTGCTGCCCCCTCTCCCCCCGCCCCTGCTCGAGCTCTTCCTCTCTCTCGCTCTCTCTCTCAAATAAATAAATACAACCTTTTTTTTTTTTTTAAGACGTTTCATACCTTGCTGTTGGGAATGTACGTTCAAACAATCCCTTTAGGAAACTGGCAGTTTACTAAAATGAAACACATTATTAATGAATGAGGCAGCAGCACCAGGGTGTATTCTAGGAGTGCTGAGTGCACATGTCCCACAAAAACCTAAGTACTAGAATGTTCACAACAGCGTTGGTCAAAACAGCGGAACACTGGAAACAACCTAAATGCCCAGTGGCTATAGAGTGGGTTAGTAAATAATAGCTATTGAGTAATTATCACCGATGTGAAAAAACCCAAGCACTAAAAGAAAACATTCCCATGCTGTGATTCCATATATGTGAATTTCAAAACTGGGCAACACAAATTTGTTAAGGTCGGGACAATCATTGCTTCGGGGTAAAAATGACTAGATGGGACACAGAAGAGTCTTCCAACATATCAGATACAATTGTTGAAATTCTTCAAGCCCATTCATTCAATATCCGTGCCCATTACTACATGGAATTTATAATTATCAAAGAAAAAAAAGGCAAAAAATTGAACAAGAAATAGCAGGATATATACAAGAATGATAGTTTGTTTAAAGTAGCTTCCTGGGCCGCCTGGGTGGCTCAGTCGTTCAGCAGCTGCTTTCAGCTCAGGTCATGATCTCTGGGTCCTGGGATCGAGCCCCGTATCAGGCTCCATGATCAATGGGGAGCCTGCTTTTCCCTCTCCCTCTACTGCTCCCCCTGCTAGTGTTCTCTTTTTCTCTCTCTGTCAAATAAATAAAATATTTTTTAAAAGTAAAAATAATAATAATAATAATAATAAAGTAGCTTCCTTAGGGAGCATGTGGCTGGCTCTGTCAGTAGAGCATGCAACTCTGATCTCAGGATGGTAAGTTGGGCACGGAACCTCCTTCAAATAAATCAATAAAAATTTGGGGTGCCTGGGTGGTTCACTGGGGTAAAGCCTCTGCCTTCGGCTAAGGTCATGATCCCAGGGTCCTGGGATGGAGCCCCGCATTGGGCTCTCTGCTCAGCGGGAAGCCTGCTTCCCTCTCTCTCTCTCTCTCTGCCTGCCTCTCTGCCTACTTGTGATCTCTATCTGTCAAATAAATAAATAAAATATTTTTTAAAAATTGTAAAAATTTAAAGTGGTTTCCTTTGGCTGAGGGGAGTTAAAGGTAGGAGGATAGGCTGGCGTAAGCCAATTTCACTCTCTATCGATTTACAGCTTTTGCATTTGGAAGCAAGTGAGTGTGTTACTTGTTCAGAGTAAGTTAACAAACCTGGGCAGAGGGTATGTGTCTTTCCAAATGAAGGAAGGAGAAATGATTGGGCCAGCAGCCCAAGAGAACCTGGGTTGGTTGGGGAGGGTAGGAGGGGGGGCTCTTAGTGGAGTTCACATAGTCATAAGCAATGGTCATAGGTTTCTGATCGTCTTTAGGTTCTGTTTGAAGGGCTTCACATTCAGTGACTCACTTAATCCTCTCAACAATCCTTTGAAGCAAATACAACTATTATATCCCTCTTACAGATAATTAAACTACATCCCAGCTAACCCGAGTCATTTGCCCAAGAGAGAGTAGAGAGCAAGAGGCAGACCTGGGATTTGAGCCCAGACAGCTTGATCTCAGAGCTATGCCCGTAACTACATTGTTAGGCCTTCTCTCTTGACAGGCAACATAAATATACAATCCCAAAAATGAGCTTCTAGGGTTATGGCTCTTCTGCTTCGTGTCACATGTTCAGAGGTGGTTCCAAAGTCCTGATGAGTGAAGATGAAGGCTCTTCTGCTTCCACCTGGCACTCTGCCTGGACCAGTTCCTTTTCCATCAACATGGATGCAAGGTGACCTACTACAGGTCCTCCTGCCCTCAAAGTAAGAGTCCCGCTGGGGTCCTTGGAGTCTTTTTATGGCATCGGACTTAAACCAGACACATCCCAATCTATAAGAGGGGTTCTAAGAAAAATGAGCTTCGGGGCACATGGATGGCTCAGTCAGTTAAGCATCTGTCTTTGGCTCAGGTCATGATCCTGGGGTCCTCGGATGGAGCCCTGTGTCAGTCTTGCTCAGCAGGGAGACTACTTCTCCCCCTGCTTGTGTGCGCTTGCGCTCTCTCTCTCTCTGACGAATAAATAAAATCTTTTCTAAAAAGGTAGAAAGAAAGAAAAATGAGCTTCAAAAGGGGAAAGGTTAGAACGTCCTTGCGGGTCCCTTGATCCCTGGGCAAATTTATCTCATCCTAACCCACAGACCAGCTCTCCACCGAAGAAGAGATCTGCACTAGACACATTTTTATCCCTTATCAACATCCCTTCCTTTGAGAACTATGCCTCCGCCATTCCACTGGAAACTTGCTCAAGTTCCTGTGTGGTCTGGGTTGGAGAACAGGGTGGGTGGGATCATGGTGCAGGCATGACCAATCACAGTCCCCCACTCCCTGCCACCACCAAGATTTCCTAAGAGATGGTCACCTGACCACTCGGATTTCTTCCTGAAACTTTTGCTTGAGCTTCTGGGGAAAGAGTTGCCCCGTCTTTAAAAACTAGAACCATAAATACAACATATTTAGTCAGCTTAGACTAAGTTAGACAACACCGATAATTCAACAAGGGTACAGCACTCACACAAAGTCATGCTTGGTGCTAATTAGCTATAGATTTCCTTCATGTCCTCTTTGTTCGCTGGACCAACTGAAGAGGAAGCATCTACCTGTGACAGGCCAGTACCATGTGAGGGAAGAAAAGTAGCAAAGCAATGAGATGATCCTTAACGTTTATGCTTACCAACTCATTTTCACTCACATTTTACTCCCCAAAGCAAGTTAAGTGGGCAAACGTGAAGTAGAAGGGCGAGAAATAGAATCTGCCCATTGGGCAAGGGCCAATAGGGAAGGAATATAATCTGACAAAGACAAGGTAGGCCCAAGACTGTATAAGACCATCCTACAAGCACTTGGGGAAGCCCTAAAAGAGAACCAAGTCATACATAGACCAGTAGATCCAAAAGATTCAGTCATGGGAGGGTCCAGAAAACTCATCTCTCAGAGCACCTGAATCCAGACTCAGGGCGAGTTAACAAATCACCATTTTTGCTAAGGTTGGTCTGAAGGGAGTCTCTACCACTTGCAACCAAAGAGTCCGGACCCAGGGCTTCTGGGGAGGTTTTTGTTTATCCCTGTCCTACACCTCTCCCAGGGATGAGGGATAATTCAACTCTGACTGTAATCTGTTCTAACATGAACAGGATGACCACGGAGACACCTAGATGCAAACAACTTCTCTTCCTCATTCTCCCTAACGAGCCACGACTTGATACACAGAACCAGAGCTGTGGAGTAAGAACCTGTGAATCACCGGCTCTTTAAACCTTAGCATCATTCCTATCTAGAGACTCCAACAGAAGTTCCCCTAGAATGGCAGATCTCTCTCTGAAGAAGTTGGTATTTCTTCACAACGCCCATCAAAAATCCTTCCCACCACTTCTTATGATGAAGGAGTGGCTATCTTCGGCTTGATTCTGTAAACCCCGGGGCTCATCCCAGAGAAGGACATGTGATTGGCTGATTAGTCAGCAGGCAGGAGAGGATGGATGGGAAGAGGGAGGAACAATAAATCCTATAATAGCAGAGCTAACAGAGAAAGCAGGTGTGACCAGATTTCAGCAGAGGTGCTGGGCTAAATCATCTCAGAGACAGCTATGCTCCCCTGCTCATCTTTGACTGAACTGTCGCCGTGCCCAGCTCCAGAAAGTTGAACGGTGACTCCCCATTTAGTGAAAATCTCAATTCACAACATTAGCTAGAAGGTTCAGAGCTACCTCAAGGTGGGGGAGGAAGAAGTGCTGGCTTCTAGCCCAGGACCGATCACCACACCCTATACTCTCCTAACTCCCGAAGCTGGCCACTATTTCCCCTTCTGTGAAATGGGGATGACCTCTGCCTCCTCACTCAGATGTCTTGCTTTTAGGTCAAAATGGAAACCAGATGGTCAAGGGCTTGGAAAACTGCCCATGGCTACAGGGATAAGAGCAATTAACACATACTGAGCGCCTCCCATCAAGAGCAGCCTTTTCAGTGTGTTTAATCCTTATGATGCCAAAACAGAGATGTGGTGATTACCTTCATTGTACAATAACATGAAGCAGGAGGCATCTAGGTGGTTCAGTCGGTTTAAGCATCTGCCTTCAGCTCAGGTCATGATCCCAGGATCCTGGGATCAAGTCTCGCATTGGGGTCTCTGCTCAGTGGGGCGCCTGCTTCTCCCTCTCTTCCCCTAACTCCTGCCCATGCACTCTCTCTCTCTGCCTTAAACAAATAAAATCTTTAAAAAAAGAAAATCTTGAAAACATTAAGAAAATAATAACATGAAGCAAATAAGGGGTAAGTAACTTGCTTGAGTCACACAGGGCCATCTGGCTTCAGGCTGCTTGCCCTTGTGCACCGCACTATCTCAGGGATTCAGGCTCAATACCGGTTATCTGTTGGGTCAAACATGTCTCAGCAGCCCAGGTTCCTTCCTCCAGAGCCCTTTGACCTGAGACTCAAATATCATCTATATATGTCCTAAAAAATAGCAATCAGATAATAATAATCCCCAATTGTTGTGTGACTGTTTTGTCTTACCCATATAATACTAAAGATAAGGGTTGATAAGGGCTAACGTTTATTGAACATGTCAGCAGACGTAATAACCATTTTTCTTGCGTGGTGTCCCACGGTTCATCTTTACAACAAGTTCGAAAGGAAGGGACAGTATCAGCGGTAATACTGGGAAGTGTCTAACGGCGGGCTTTCCGCAGGCGGGGTGGGGCGGATGTTCTGACTTCTAGCTGATTTCAAGCTATCAACTCAACATCAAGTCACCAGCCAGTGGAATTGTGAAGAGATGCACAGTGGCTCCCATGAGCTGGTACTGGCCCATTCCAGCACACCACGAGTTCACGTTCATTTTATAAAGAGAAAAGATAAGACTTCAGCAGGTGAAATGATTTGCTTAAACTTGCAGAACAAGTAAATAGTGAATTGTGTATTTGAACCAAAGCCATCTAGATGCAAAGCCAAGACTCTTTATCACTGTCCTGTACAGTCTCTCTAGGCTGGGTTCTTCCTTGGCAGAGACAATCCATAAAGTTTATCCACCAGGAGGAATAAGCAGAATTATTCCCTGGAGAAACAGTTGCTCACTTCCTAGTACCCCTAGCAGAGACTGAAGACCTGATGATGGAACATTAGTGGAAAATTATAACAACTGCAAAACCAATCAAGCTATTGGAGATTTAGATAATCCAGATACAAAGTTTTGGGTCCCATCACCCGTAAATGACCCAAACCAGCTAAGGTCCTGGTTGAGAGAAAAAGTATCATGAAATTTGGTCGTGGTAGAAAGAAATATACATATGAGGGCTGGGAAGAAATGGTGGCAAGGATGATTTGCCGAGACACCATGGTTTCCATGCATGGGGGTAGGGTTGAATTTTAACAAATTTGGGTGGGATGTTTCTGAGATGGCAGGAGTGCCATACTGTGGAGACCTAGTTGGGATAGCAAAATATATCATGGTGGGACAGGAAATTGATGACTTTAGAGCCCTTGATTCCTAATGACCATTATTCTCATTTTGCTGGTGAGAAAATGGAGTCTGAAGGTATTGAATGATATAGCCACGATGACACAGCTAAAAAGTAGCCATACCCAGACTTGAATCAGATCTTTCTGATGCTTTCTTGCCCTTTCTCATTCTACACACAGGCAACAGAAAAGTCAAGTATGATGTTACTTAACCTCCAGAGCCCTGTGTGTTTCATAATACACCCTAGTTATCCAGTTCCAAACATTTTCAGATTTGTGTGAACAGCTTAGGTTCCATTTTCAGATGCTTTCCATGGGGGAGGGATGGGAGGGTAATGAGGAAACCCCAGATGCACGGTGTCTTGTTTCATAACAAGCACACTAGTAACACTGCCTCTTCAGACTATAACTATCCACGTGCACCGTCTCTTGGGAAGAAGCTGGGAAACCTGTGACTCACACAATCTTCGAGGTACAGCACAAAGATCCATGAGACCTGGGAACCACAGTCTCAGTACCAGAGACTTGAAAAATTATAATCACTGTACACAGAATCATAGTCCCTTAAAAATAAAAACGTTCTAAGACGAACCTTCAGTAATTTCTCTTGGGGCGCCTTGGTGGCTCAGTGGGTTAAGCCTCTGCCTTCGGCTCAGTTCATGATCTCAGGGTCCTGGGATCGAGTCCCACATTGGGCTCTCTGCTCAGTGGGGAGCCTGCTTCCCGCCCTCTCTCTGCCTTCCTCTCTGCCTACTTGTGATTTCTGTCAAATAAATAAAATCTTAAAAAAAAATTTCTCTTAACTACTGTGATCGGAGATTCCAAGATGGGAAACAAATACATTCACACACCCCCTTTATTCAATTTGTTATTCCAGATACCTGCCTATTATTAACTAGAAATTTGGTAGCCCTATCTTGGGAATCCTTAATATCCTCCAAGACAGGCATCCAAACATTTTGGATTACGAATTTAGTCTAAAAAACAACCCTCATTCTCATCCTCTGCTAATGGATTGGTTCAACCGCTCAGCGTGACTTAACAATATCAGCTAAAATTATAAATATGCATTATCTGACTCAGCAATTCCTTATCTAATAGTTTATCCTACAGGTTTACGCAAATGTGTGCAAAATGACCTATGGGCAGGTTTATGTGTTGCCGCTTTGGGTCACAGTGAAAGATTGGAAATAACTGTGGTCCGATGACCGACCACACAAACTATGGAGCAACCATGCAATGGAGAGCTGTGTTGGGACCCCAGCAGAAAAGGTGAGTCACACACAAATGGGATCATTTTGAGTTTAATGAAAGGACTATTTCCAAAACTGAGGGAGAGCCAGCCCAGCGTGGTAGAATACCTGTAAACTAGCTACAGCGGGGCTGACCTTCATCCTTGCAGGTACAAAGGGAGGGGGCGGTTGCTGGAGCCCGACAAGACCTGTAGGAACAAAGAGGGCCAACAGAGGGGCGCCTGGGTGGCTCAGTGGGTTAAAGCCTCTGCCTTCAGCTCAGGTCATGATCTCAAGATCCTGGAATCGAGTTCCGAGTTGGGCTCTCTGCTCAGCCGGGATCCTGCTTCCCCCCTCCCTCTGTCTGCCTCTCTGCCTACTTGTGATCTCTGTCTGTCAAATAAATAAATAAAATCTTAAAAAAAAAAAAAAGAGGGCTAACAGGAGGCATGGCCAAAGCGAGTTACATGACCAAGCATGCCAGTGGGGACAGGAATGTATAATCTCCTAAGGAAAGAACCAGTGGGAGGGAAGAAGTCATTTCAAAAATAGAGCAATCCACCATAAAGTAAGCCTCAGACTTCCAGTAGCTCTCCTCCCATCACCGGGATAATGCCTCTCAGACAGTAAAGTCAGAGAGAGGCAGGGTACCTGGGTGATGAGTTCAAGCCCCACACTGGGCTCCCTGCTGGGTGTCTATCTATCAAGTTACCCAAAAGTAACTTGATAGATAGACAGATGGACAGGGAGACCAAGGAGTGCAAAGAGATTAAGAAAACCAGAGTCCTTTGAGACATCATATAAAGCCTGAATCCAGCCTATCTGCCTCTTCTTGGTTTGCCCAATAGCTCCCCAAAATAGATGCCCATTTTTGTTTAAACTAGTTTGAGTTAGATTTCTGCCACTTGTAACAGAAGCCCGAATCCCGGATCTTTGGGGGGAAAGATTTTGTCAAGCTGCTATATGCTTCCAGCAGTCTTCAGTGCCGACTCAACCCCCCCTTGAAAATCTCAGTTGATGAGGGACACCTGGATGTTTCAGTCGGTTAAGTGTTTACCTTCAGCTCAGGTCCTGATCCCAGGGTCCTGGGATCGAGTCCTGCATCTGTCTCCTTGCTCATTGGAGAGTCTGCTTCTCTCTCTGCCTGCTGGCCCCCCGCTGTGCATGTGCTCTCTCTGATAAATAAATAAAATCTTCAAAAAAAAAAAGAGAGAGAGAGAGAGAGAAATCTCAACTCTTCCAAGGGAATCAGCTGTCTCCACTAAGAGACAGAAGTGAATGGCATCGTATTCTCCTAACATTTTCCATAGTTTGGAGATATACAGAAAGGTTGAAAGAATCATACAGTGAACCACTACCTAGATGCTATGGTCAGCATTACTCCACTTGCTTTATTACTCCACCTATCCGTCTGTACATTCTCTGATCCTTCCTCCGATTCATCTGGCTTTTGATACATTTCAAAATAGGTGGTAGACATCAGCGCACCTCCATTCATGAACTGTCATCATTTTGTAATTCTTCAAGATGAGACTTCCTTTGACACTTAGAAACAAATTTTAGTACTAGAATAAGCATCTGAGAATCTGACTCCCCAAATCTTAGCATCAGGGACATCCAAAATTCTAGATTCCAAGATTCTTCTTCGTTCATCTTTACAGAGGACAACTATAGCTTCTCCTTGGTAGCAAGTCTCTTCTAAGAAAACGAGGTTTCTTTCCAACAGTCATCAGAAATCCTTCCTACTCACCGCTTGTGAGGAAGGGGATGCTTGGAACCAGCTTGGTTTGCTAATGCAGAGCTCTTGCAGAAGGGTTTGAGGCTGGCTGACTGCCACACATAGGGAGAGACAACAGAGAAGAAGGAATGAAGTTTAATCCCCCAAATCCCAAAGCTAACAGAGAACATGGTGTGACTACAAATAGTACCAGAGCAATGACCTCCACCCACCAACTTTCCAGACCTTCCTTGTCTGAACCCAGCCCATCCCTCCTGCACACTTTGGAAGGGCCACTCCTCACATAGCAGCTAAACCCAGCTTAGCTCTCCACTGAAATCCCAGGCATCTCTGGGGTTTAGGGGAGGGAAGAGTCAGGGAAGGCGGAAGTTGTAGGGATCTTTCCCAGGCTTTGCCATAAGTTCCTGTGTAATCTTGGTATGATGATGGCCATTGTTCCCTCCTTTGAAAGTCTTCCATAAAACCCAAAGTGTAACCAGATGGCCAAGAACTTGGAAACCGTCAATGGCTCCAGTAATCCTTAAGCATGTGCTCAATGTTCCCTACATGTCAAGCACTATTCTAACTGCTTTTAAATTTTCAGTTGATCGAATCCTTACAACAACCCCAAGTTAGTTGCTGCTGTTATCTTCATTGTACAGATGAGTAAACAGAGGCACAGAGAAATTAAATAACTCCCCCAAGGCAGCCTGGCTCTAGAGTCCACACTCTCATTCACCACACTGTCCTGGGATAATACTGAGCCAAAGAAATCAGGTATAAGGTACATTCTGCACGAACCCCTTTATAGAAAGAGTAAAAGTGGTGCCTGGGAGGCTCGGTTGGTTAAGCATCTGACACTTGATTTGCGATCAGGTCGTGATCTCAGGATCCTGAGGTTGAACCCCAGGGCAGGCTCCATGCTCAGCAGGGAGTAAACTTGAGAGTATCTCTCTCCCTCTGCCCTTCCCCCTGCTTACATTCTAAATAAATAAATAAATAAATAAATAAATAAAATCTTTAAAATAAATAAAAGCTAGTATCTTTTAAAAAAATAAAAAAATAAGGGGCGCCTGGGTGGCTCAGTGGGTTAAAGCTTCTGCCTTCGGCTCAGGTCATGATCTCAGGATCCTGGGATTGAGCCCCCCTAGGGCTCCCTGCTCAGTGGGGAGCCTGCTTCCCCCTCTCTCTCTCTGCCTGTCTCTCTGCCTACTTGTGATCTCTGTCAAATAAAAAATAAAATCTTTTTTTAAAAAGTTTAAAAAAGTAAATAAAAATAAAAAAATAAATCTCACAGGGCACAGAAAGGATAAATATCAAAGAATGGGAAAAGACATACCAGCCTAACATCCCCTGAAAGAAGCGTGGCTATGCTTCTACAGTCTAAAGTTGACATTATGGCAAAAGGAAATGTCAAAAGTGCAGAGATAAAAGAAAACCAATGAATTGCTTAAGTAGCAGTTAGTAGAAATTTATTGTGCACACACCAGAAAGAGTTTGCAGACCAAGAGCAACCAAACTAAAACATAGAATGAGGCTCGGGGGTGTTATTGTTTCTATAAACCAGCTTATATAGTGAGAAAGCAGTGACTGTTTATTCTTCATGGTGATTGGTTATAATATTGGAGATTTCTTAGACGACTGAAAATTTTCTCCTTTTTTAAGATTTTACTCATTTAGGGGCGCCTGGGTGGCTCAGTGGGTTAAGCCTCTGCCTTCGGCTCAGCTCATGATCTCAGGGCCCTGGAATCGAGCCCCAAGTCAGGCTCTCTGCTCAGCAGGGAGCCTGCTTCCCTTCCTCTATCTCTGCCTGCCTCTGTGCCTACTTGTGATCTCTGTCTGTCAAATAAATAAATAAAATCTTTTTTTAAAAATATTTTATTTATTTATTTGAGAGGGAACGAGGACAAGTGGGGGGAGGGACAGAGGGAGAGAGAAAAGCAGAAACCGCACCCCCCACCCTGACTCCCCGAGCAGGGGGCCCGATGTGGGGCTTGATCCCAGAACACTGAGCTGAAGTCAGATGCTCAACTGACTGAACCACCCAGATGCCCATAAAGATTTTCTTACCTTATATCAACCTCAGGAAACAGGTCAAGTTTTGCACATCATTTCCAGAAGCGTAAGCAAGAAATGACCCAGATCAAGTTAATCTTCCAAAATAAGCTAAATGATACTTAGTTTTTAATAACTGCATTGGTTTTGTCTGGTTAGGGTGTTTTCAAGGCTGGTCTCCGTTTGTTTTTATTTTTTTTTATTTTTTTTTTAAGATTTTATTTATTTATTTGACAGAGAAAGATCACAAGTAGACAGAGAGGCAGGCAGAGAGAGAGAGAGAGAGAGAGAGGGAAGCAGGCTCCCCGCCGAGCAGAGAGCCCGATGCGGGACTCGATCCCAGGACCCTGAGATCATGACCTGAGCCGAAGGCAGCGGCTTAGCCCACTGAGCCACCCAGGCGCCCCGTTTGTTTTTATTTTAACAAAATTATTAGGAACAACAGGAACATTGTGATAAAGGGAACAAGTGACCAAGAAAATACACAAATCCTGACACGTGACAATATAGCTCTAAATTACAAGATTTTAACTTACCCCAGCAGTAAGTTTGATAAGTCAAACAGATAAAAAATTAATAAAGATATAGAATATTTGAAAAAGATGATAGGTTGATCGAATTAACAACTGAGGATCCCTAAACTCTTCATTTGTGACTCCTTATTCCTTTCAATTCCACGTGAGGTTTTATAAATATTAGCCACAAACCAGGCCAAGACATAAATGTTGATAAATGTTGAGGAAATAATATCATAGACAATACAGCCATTCGCAATGCAGAAAGAAAGAGAATGAGAGAGAGAGAGAAATCATCAACAATAAAGAGAAGATCAGGGGTGCCTGGGTGGCTCAGTGGGTTAAAGCCTCTGCCTTTAGGTCAGGTCATCATCCCAGGGTCCTGGGATCGAGCCCTGAATCGGGCTCTCTGCTCAGAAGGGAGCTTGCTTCCCCCACCCTTCTCTCTCTGCCTACTTCTCTGTCAGATAAATAAATAAAATATTTTTTAAAAAAATCAGCAGCTCTAATACTGACAATCATCCACTAGGTTCTGGCACAGTCGTACCTACTATCAAAGGCTGCTGATCAGTGCCCATGCCAAGCAGTTGCAAAAACTTTTCCTACTGAAACTTTTAGTCCTGTTTTTTACCCCTCCTCTGTCTGCCCTTCAGTCTCCTTTCTCTCCAGTTCATGACTTTGCAGAGTTCACAAGTAGGCAGAAAGGCAGGCAGAGAGAGAGGAGGAAGCAGGCTCCCCGCTGAGCAGAGAGAGCCTGATGTGGGGCTCAATTCCAGGACCCTGAGATCATGACCTGAGCCGAAGGCAGAGGCTAAACCCACTGAGCCACCCAGACGCCCCCAGAGCAATGTGTTCTAAAAGGGAAAGGGAAAGAAATAAGAAACATAATAACAGCAATGAATGAAGCATTAAAACAACAAGAACTGTAGAGAGAATCTGTGAAATCAAACGCTACCCCTTTAAGAAGAAAAAAATGGTTTAACTTCTTGGAATAAGTGTGGTAAGCAGAATTCTAAAAATGATCCTGCAAGGACCAACACCTTCATATAATCTCCTTCCCTTGAGGGTGGATGGGACGTGTGAATAGGATAGAATGTCAATCGCATGACTATGTTACATTATATGACAAAAGGGATTTTCTGGATGTAATTAGAGTACCAAATCCATTGATCTTGAGGTTAATCATAAAGTAAGATCATCCCAGGAGGGCCTGACCCAGCCAGGGGCTGAGACCTCCAAAGGGGCTGGGGCCTTCCAACCAAGAATTAACAAACTCTTATAAACCAATTAAAAAAAAAAAAGATTCAGAGACCGTCCTCAGCGCAGGAAACTGAATGGCCAACACACATGCTCAACTCAGCATCCAGCCAATTAGAGAAAAGTAAATGAAAGCGAGATAGAATTTCACACTCATTGGATTAGCAAAATGTTATAACTCACGGGATCGGGGATTGAATGACAACACAGGGATCTTTCTTTACATACTGTCGTGAGAGTATAAGCTAATTCAATTTCACAGTGCCAAGTCCAAGCCAACAACCCCAGCTCTAGCCATCGACCCTAGAGAAATACAGCGGTGCGCGGGAGGTAACCCAGCCAAAATGCTAACTCCATGAGAGTAGGGTGTGTTCATCTGCTTTATTCTTTGCTCTATCTCCAGTGCCTAAGCTTAGTTGGTGTTCAATTAATATTTGTTGATTCAGTTAATGAATGAACTAAAGACCTGGTGATACTGAGAAAGCTCGCTCTGGCTCCATAGAGAAGGCGAGGACAGATTAGAGGCAGGATGTACAGTAATACAGGTGGAAAGTGACACTGTAATCTATCACGGAGACCAGTTCAGGAGGAGTGACTGTCCCAGTGGTACCACTCAGTTCTTACCTGGTAAGCTCATCTCCTTCCTCCTCTGATCACGGACGGTCTGAGGGTCTCTGCCTCAGCACTCACCCAGGAGGTCCTTAAGCTCCTCTTTAGTAAACCGAGTGAAGCACTGTGTGCAGTGGGACTCATCACTCAGTAACCGTGTTCCAGGACCTAGGAAAAAAAGTCCAAGCTCCTCAGCCTGGCATTCAATGCCCTTTAATACGTACCGTCCCCTACACTCAAATACCGACCACCCCCAGGCCACCAGCAAGAGATTTGGGCTGGGAGGGGACTGGGGGCTGAGAGCGGGTGCCCCCTCTCAGCTGGTTGACAGCCACCAACGGCCCAGCAGACAATAAGACATCCTCCCGACCTGCTCTGACTCTCTGTGACTCTCTCTTCTGAGATCTCCCGCCCCTGGGAGTATGTCTTCACCTGCCCCCCGCACCCCATGCCATGTGAGAACTCCCCTCCCGGCGCCTTCCAGCTGTGCCTCTCTGACTCTTGCCCCTTGTTCCCAGCCAGCTCTTCTCCGGAATTCTGGGGCTTGCAGCTTCTCAGTGTTTTCTCCTTATAAATCCAGGCCCCTCCTCGAAGTCCTTCAAGTGTTTTCCCCCGTGTTAGCTATCCCCTGCAGTATCTGTGGTTGTTTGATTCTGCCTGTAACCTTCTTCCACATGCTTCTCCTTGGCTTTTTCTCCCCTAATTGCTCTTTCTAGGGGAACTGGTTAGTGCTGTGTTCTCGTCTGCATTGATGTGCTTTCGGGAGGACAGAGGGTTCACCCCCTTCTGCTCCACTCAAATCTGCAGTTCCTTAAGTCTGTCTTTACTTCCTCAGCTCCCCCATCTCTGCTTCGAACCCCATGTCAACCCCATGTCAACCCCAGGTCAACTCTCCAGATGTAGGACTGAATAAGGAAGCCACGTTCCCACTGCCTTTTACCCTTTGCTTGCCAGAGGGAGGCTGAAGGGATAATGAAGGGCAGTGTCTGTGAGTCCCCAAGGTTGGAATGCAGAAGGCTCTGGATGGATGTGACTGTTCTTTTCTGCAGGGAGCTCCTTGTGCCCAGGAACAGAGGAGGGGGAGAGGGTACCGCCAAGCATTCCACCATGCAGACGGATAGGAAATAGTCAAGTGAAGGATTTGGGAGAAGTAGGAGCAATTTCCTCTTTTTCTGCAGGAATCCAGATACTCATGTTAATAGAGAGGGCTTGGAATTTTCAGGTTCTAGAATGCAAAGATGCAAACCCCTTCTTAACCTTTCCTGGGGTGGCAGTGGGCTCTCAGAGCTGGATTGACCCTTGGTAGAACAGGAGGTTTCATTTTGCTCCATTGCTGCCCCTGCCCTCCCCTGCCACAAACTCAGGGAAGGGTCAGGACCGGGGCACAACCCAGCTGTAAGCTGACACTGCCAAAAACCACCCCAACCTCTTGTTTGGGATTCTCCCCCCACTTCCATCAGTGCCCCACCTGGGAAGAAGATATCTGTGCACCTTTACCTGGGCTTTGGGAGGTCCAGGAAGGACATTAAGAACAGTTCTCAGATACCAGGTTTTTATACCGTCAGGGGCTCTGCCAAGTATGTGACAAGCTTGAGTTCACAGAGCTCTCTCAACACCCCGATGGTGCAAAGAGACTCATACCCTCACTTGTTAGAGGAGGTCACTGGGGCTCACGGATCCAGGACCCATGGAAGGGACAAGGCAGAGCCGGGATTTATGCCCAGGTCTATCTGATTCCAGAGTCCATGCCTCTATAACGTCTGTTGGTTCACTAAACATTCCTTGAGCACCTACTATGAGCCAAGCCCCATGGACACAGCAGCAAGCTGACAGCTCAGGTCCTGCCCTCTTGTTACTTTCCAAGAGGGCAGAGGCTGTATACAGGTAAACACACATATATCCTGACATCAGGGAGCAGTGGGCACCTCAAGAAGATACAGCAATTCATGGCCGCAGAGGGATGGAGGTGCCTGTTTCCCATAAGGTGATCAGAAAGTCTTCTGTGAGGAGGAGAATTTGATGAGCGATCTGAATGAAGGAGTGAGCCATGCAGATGAGTTTGAAGAAGGGAGATGGCAGTCTGTGGAGCTAAACCCAGCATGCAGATTATTGTTTTTAATGGAAATATAGTTGGCACACAATGTGACATTAGTTCAGGGGTACCACAGAGTGGTGAACACAGCATGTTTTTATGCTATCGTGACTCCACTGCCCCTGCTGTACCTTTCATCCCCATGACTTATACCTGGAAGGCTGTACCTCCAACTCCCCTTCACCCATTAACCCTTCCCCCTCCCTTCTCTGGGAACAATCCCTTCCCTGTGTTTATGGGTCTGTTTTTGCTTTTGTTTTTTTTTACACCCAATATGGGATATTTAAGTAATTTAAGTAATCTCTTTAAGTGATTTAAGTAATCTCTACACCCAACATGGGGCTCGAACTCGTGACCTTGAGAGGAAGAGTCACATGTTCCTCCAACCGAGCCAGTTGGGCCCCCCGCCGTCGTTGTGGTTTTCATTTGCATTTCCCTGATGATGAGTGACGTTGAGCATCTTTTCATGGGTCTATTGGCCACCTGGATGTCTTCCTTGGAGATATGTCTGTTTTGGTCCTCTGTCCATTTTTTATCAGATTGTTGGCTTTTTTGATGTTCAGTTGTATAAGTACTTTATATGCTTTGGATATTAACCCCTTATCAGATATATAATTTGCAAATATCTTTTCCTATTACAGTAGGTTGCCTTTTTGCTTTGTTGATTTTCTTTGTTGTTTTGTTGGTTTTCTTCACTGTGCAAAAGCTTTTTATTTTGGTATAATCTCAATAGTTTATTCTGGTTTTTGTTGCCTTTGTCTTAGGAGATATACCTCGAAAAATATTGCTAAAGCAGATATCAAAGAGATTACTGCCTATGTTTCCTTCTAGGAGTTTTATGAGGAGTCTTAAGTTGGGGTCCTAATCCATTTTGAGTTTATTTTTGTGTATGGTTTTGGAAAGTGGCCCAGTTTCATTCTTTTGCATGTAGCTGTCCAGTATTCCCAACACCACTTATGGAAGAGACTGTCTTTTCACCATTGTATATTCTTAGAATGTAAGTTTTTAAAAATCTTGTTTCACCTGATATTAGACAAGTCTTATCTCATAACCTTCTGATTCCTGTGAAAATCCAGAGCTGTGTCCTTTGGTGTCCCCCATCCTCACTCCCCCAAAAATGGCATCCAGTATGGCTTCTGTGCAGAGCAGCCCACTGGGTTTCCAACACTGAATGGTGCTGTCCAGGTGAGAGGTTCTGAAAAAAAGTCTCATCGACCATCCAGAGGAGCTTGGGGCCTGTAAGGAGTTCCTTTCCACCACAAGATGATGAAGCCTGTACCAGGACATCTCTCCCCAAACTCTCTCTATTCCTTAACCTCCAAGCTAAAGGTACTTAGAAAGCATGTGACAGGAAACTCATTTCATTCGTTTAATCAATCAGCAGCTCTAAGGATGCCTGGGTGGCTCAGTCTGTTAAGTGTCTGCCTTCAACTCCGGTCATGATCCCAGGATCCTGGGATTGAGCCCCACATAGGGCTCTCTGCTCATCAGGGAGCCTGCTTCCTCCACTCTCTCTTTCTCTGCCTGCCTATCTGCCTACTTGTCTGTCAAATAAATAAATAAAATCCTTTTTTAAAAAATGAGCAGCTCTAACACTTGACAATCACCCACTAGGTTTCTGGCACAGTCGTACCTACTATCAAAGGCTGCTGATCAGTACCCATGCCAAGCAGTTGCAAAAACTTTTCCTACTGAAACTTTTAGTCCTGTTTTTTACCCTTCCTCTGTCTGCCCTTCAGTCTCCTTTCCCTCCAGTTCATGACTTCGTAGATTTGAGGCTGCCCAACATTTCCCCCAGCTCTTCCTAAAAGAACGGGTGGCACGTTCAGCAAATTAATTGACTGGCACATTTTTAAAGTTTCAGGGTTCATGAAAAGTTGAGGAATTGACATGAATGCCATTCAATATGTCATCCATACTGAATGCTGTGTGTTACGGAGTGGGGATGGAGGACCCCCAAAGGACACAGCTCTGGATTTTCAAAGGAAGTTGGGAGGATTTAGTTATAAGATAAATACTTGGTTGACTCAAAGCTCTCTTCTAAAACCATGCGAACCAAAAATTTCAACAGGGGCTTGAACCCACAACCTTGGGATCAAGACCTGGGCTGAGATCAAGAGTTGGACGATTAACAGAAGGAGCCACCCAGGCACCCCAGAACAAAAATCTTTTTTAATCTGCATTCTAAAACTTTCCTGTCTGGCTCAGTCAGGGGAGGGGAGTTGTAGCCTGTGACTCTTGATCTCTGGGTCATGAGTACAAGAGCCCCACGTGGGGTATAGAGATTTCTTAAATAGATTTTTTAAAATCCATTCTAGGGGTGCCTGGGTGGCTCAGTGGGTTAAGCCTCTGCCTTTGGCTCAGGTCATGATCTCAGGGTCCTGGGATGGAGCCCCACATTGGGCTTTCTGCTCAGCAGGGAGCCTGCTTCCCCCTCTCTCTCTGCCTGCCTCTTTGCCTACTTGTGATTTCTGCCTGTCAAATAAATAAACAAAATCTTTAAAAAATAAAATAAAATAAAAATTAAAATATCCATTCTAGGGATGCCTGGGTGGCTCAGTGGGTTAAAGCCTCTGCCTTCGGCTTGGGTCATGATCTCAGGGTCCTGGGATTGAGCCCCATATCGGGCTCTCTGCACCGCGGGGAGCCTGCTTCCCCCCACCCCTCTCTGCCTGCCTCTCTGCCTACTTGTGATCTCTGTCTGTAAATAAATAAATAAAATCTTTTAAAAAAATATCCATTCTAAGAATACACAGTGGGGAATTTATAGATAATCATAATTTGGAGGAGCCTCAGAAGACACAAATACTAAACACAAATGAGATTCTAGATGGCATCTTGGAATAGAAAAAGAACATTCATGGAAGAACGGATACACCTAAATGAAGACTCCAGCCCGTAGTGTTGTACCAATGCTGATTTCTTAGTTTGGCTCATCATCCCATGATTTTGCAAGATGTTCTCATGCGAGAAACCTAGGTGAAGGGTAAGCAACTTCTCTGAACTTCAGAACGTATTTCAAAATCTGTAATTTTTTAAAAGACTCTTCAGCTAACTTGCCGTTTTTAATTTTTTTTAAGATTTTATTTATTTATTTGACAGAGATTACAAGTAGGCAGAGAGGTAGACAGAGAGAGAGAGGGAGGAAGCAGGCTCCCTGCTGAGCAGAGAGCCCAATGCGGGGCTCAATCCCAGGATCCCGGGATCATGACCTGAGCCAAAGGCAGAAGCTTAACCCACTGAGCCACCCAGGCGCCCCTAACCTGTCGTTTTTAATCTTCCTTGGTACCTTTCCACTGCAGGAGAGCTTTTAGTCAGATAATAAAAGGGGCTTCTGAAACTCTTTAACATCATTTCCCTCATTAATTACCCTAAACCACAGCTCTTTGGTGTTGTAATTATGGATCACTCCTTTGTAACCTTGCCCTGAGACCCCTTCATAGTAGAATGGCTTATAGGCAAAAAGCAAGGCCACTCCTGGAACCTCTTAGAACCATCTAGCTTGCATCTAGGTCAAACTCTAATTTCAGTTTAGGCATCAGAGAGAGGAGTAGAGACCAGACATATGACTAAACATCCTACCATGCACAGGATAGCTCCCCCCACGCAAAGAATTATCCAGCCCAAACGTCAATAGTACCAAGGTTGAGAAACCCTACAACACAGCCCTCTCTACCCCATATTTTCTCTCTAGCAGGAGAGCTAGTCAGACTACAAGAAAAACTCAAAGTCCCTTAAAACCGTTTCTCATGCAGCGCCTGGGTGGCTCAGGGGGTTAAAGCCTCTGCCTTCGGCTCAGGTCATGATCTCAGGGTCCTGGGATGGAGCCTGCTCCCTGCCCCCACTCTCTCTCTGCCTGCCTCTCTGCCTACTTGTGGTCTCTGTCTGTCAAATAAATAAATAAAATATTTTTTAAAAAAATCAAAAAAATAGCTTCTCATGAATGCCAGTTTCCCAGTGAGGCAGTCCCATCAGGACTCTCTCAACCCAGTTCTAGGGTCAGGGAAAAGTAACTTACAGGCTTCAGATGGGTTCAGTCCTGCCCCTCCCCCAGAAGTAGGAGTAGATGCCAAGGGAAACTGGAGCTATCTAATCCCATAATCAAGCCTTCACCCCTCTTCCAGGTCCCACCCTAACCAGTCTCTCTGGGACTTAAACAAGAGCTTGGGCCCCACCTCCATCCTACCACATGCCTGGGAACTGGAGTGTCAAGTTCCCCTCGACCTTCAAGCACTTCCTCCCACACCTCCATGGGAAAGATGGACATGGTGTATACCCACGGACCTCTGGGGGCACCCACGCTTCCACCTAGCCTCCCAGACCCTTGACCTCAGGGGCTCTTTCCCCTACCCTAACTCCTAGGACTGAAGTCCTAGCCTATATCCAGACTTTTACAACCTATCCTTCTGACCTGGCCAGTGTCTGGGGCAGGAACCTGGAGCGGACACAGCTGGTGGGGCTGAGCAGAGCAGGGGGATGTCTGTGTAGGCAGAAGGCAGCAGGGGAGTCATTCAGATCTGAGGTCCAGGGGTGCTGGCTGGTTTGATCAGGAAAGCATGAGACTCTTGACTTCAGGGTTATGAGTTCGAGTCCCACATTGAGCATAGAGATTACTTAAAAATAAAATCTTTTGGGGCATCTGGGTGGCTCAGTCACAAAAGCGTCAGACTCTTGATTTTGGCTCAGATCATGATCTCAGGGTCGTGAGATCGAGCCCCACATCAGGCTCCACAGTGAGTGTGGAGCCTGCTTGGGATTCTTTTTCTCCCTTTCCCTCTGCCCCTCCCTGCCCCACTCACATTCTCTCTGCTCTCTCTCTCTAAAATAAAATAAAATCTTAAAAAAAAAAAACACCCTAATCTGAGGTCCGTTCTCCACTTCCCCCAAATCCTCCCTCAGCCTCAGCCCCCTTCAGTCCTGCCCACTGTAGTGTGACTCATGGAGGCGTGTGACATAGAAAGAAAGAGAGTCCCAGAGAGCCAAGAAGAGACGGTGTCTGAGAAAGACTTACAGGGAGAGGGAACCAGAAAGAAAGAGAAAAAGCACAGTGAGAATTAGAGACAGAACAGAAGTTAGAGACCCAGAAAGGCAGAGGGTGAGAGAACAAGAGAGACAGAGACATAGAGACCAAAAGATCCAGAGGCAGAAGCAAAGTGAGACACACAGAATTTCAGAGACAAACCGCAAGAGACAGAGAATGGGAGAGCTCCAGCCCAGAACAGAAAGGACCTTGCCTGGGGTCACATGACCCGTCAGGGGCAGAAATGAACTTGAACCCAGAGAAATAGAGTGAGTGCCCCAAACACCGAAAAGACCCTGCCCCAATCCCTGGCTCATTTTGCCGAGCCCCAAAACCCCAGATCAGACCCAAAACCAGACCCAAATGGCAAAAAAAAAGGAAAAAATTGGGGGTGCCTGGATGGCTCAGTCAGGCAAGCCTCTAACTCTTGATTTCGGCTCAGGTCATGATCTCAGGGTCATGAGATGGAGGCCAGCATCCAGGTCACGCTGGGAGTGGAACCTGCTCAGATACTCCCTCTCTCTCTCTCTCCCTTTCTCCGCGCTCCCACACCACCCCACCCCCGTGAATAAATAAATACAATCTTTAAAGAAAAGAATGGAAAAGATTTTGTCCTACTCCAGGGCAAATGGCCACCATCGACCACAGTAAGGAGAGCTAGGGTCAGCCTCAAAGAGGCCACTGGGGGCTCCCAAAGGGTTGTAACCACTCCAGGCATCGCTCCAGCTCACTGCGAGCCCGGAGCCACCACCCCGAAAGGTAAAGCAAGCAAATGGAAGGGATTAAAAGTCATTGGGAAAACTCGAGGCGGCGGGGGGTGGGGCAAGGGGTGTGGGCAGAGATGATTTAAGGGCAGCCCCCACCCCCCAGGCATCCGCAGAGCTGCAGGGCACTGACCTGGAGCAGATCACACTTCTGCTGCCCAGAAGCTCAGCAGGTAAAGGGCCAGGTGCAGGTCACAGAGGAGGGTGGCTCTCAAGACAGGGCTCACCGGCTTCATCTCCCTTCAGTCGCTAGACTGCCTGGGATCTCCCTTGTCATCTCCGACGGTCCTTGAGGTCCCTGGACTTGTCTTTCTGGGGCTTTCTCTGGCTCTGTGTTTGTTCATTCACCCAGATTTTAGAGCCCAGAGCGGGGCTGGGCATGGGCTGGTACCAGCATTTACCCAGCAGGGGGCACCTCTCTCTGCACTGAGCCCCTGGGTTCAGAACCCCTGATTCTTTTCCCTCTGCTTCTGCTTCTGCCCTCTCTCTCTCAGTCTGTCTTGGTCCCTGTCTCTGTGCATCTCTGTGTAATGTTCCATGTGTGTGTCTGTGTGTCTGTCTCTGTGCATCTCTCCTTTGTGTCTGTCACTCTCTCTTTCCCTCAGTCTCTGTTTAGCTCTTTATTTCCTGCCCTTTCTCTTTCAGTGTCCGTCTGTACGTCTCTCAGGAAGCATGTGTCTCTCTGTCTCTCTAACTCTCTCTTCTGCCTTTCTCTAGTTCTCTGTCTTCATTTGTCTGTCTCTGGCCCTGTGTGTCTCTATCTCTGATCACTGTCCCTGTGTGAGATTTGGTCCATGATAGCTGATGACAGACAGACAGACAGATAGATGATAGGCGTACATTTATAGATACTTAGATAGCTCGCTTGGTTTTTCCGTATCCCTCATTATCTCCACGTGTCTCTCTCTCTGTCTCTGTTCTGTTGCTATCTCTCTCTCTGTCTCTGTTCTGTTGCTGTCTCTCTTACTATCGATCTCTCTGCATTTTGACTGTCTCTGCCTCTGCTGTCTGCCTCTCTCCGTGTGTGTCCTCTCTCTCTCCCTCCCCTCCTCTTCCTTTCTCTCACCTCATTCCCTGGCCTTTCCCTCGCCCTGTCTCCTCTCTTCTCTTCACCTGCCCTCACTTCTAAGGTCTGGGGAAGGCAAGTCCCAGAAGATGCGGAGTGAAGGGATCCCACTCAATTCCCAGTCCTGCCCTTTCCCACTCTGCCCCCCCAGATACCTGCGGCTGCTTTCACCATGGACTGTCTGAGCATAGCCATCTTGCTCGGGCTCCTGGCTCTCACCAGTCTGTTCCTGATCCTCAGTTCAAGGGGCAATGGCCGGTTGCCCCCAGGCCCCAGGCCCCTCCCATTCCTGGGAAACCTGCTGCAGCTTCGCTCCCAAGACATGCTGACCTCTCTCACCAAGGTGCAGGGACCTAGGCTTGGAGGAGGGGGGAGCAACTGGGGGAGGGGGTCTCAGGGCCCCAGACGCCCCCGTGACATCTGTCTTCCTACCCCCAGCTGAGCAAGGAGTATGGCTGTGTGTACACGGTGCACTTGGGGCCCAGGCGCGTGGTGGTCCTCAGCGGGTACCAAGCTGTGAAGGAGGCCCTTGTGGACCAAGGGGAGGATTTTAGTGGTCGTGGTGACTACCCTGTCTTTTTCAACTTCACTAAGGGCAATGGTAAGCCTGTCTGCCATCTTCTCCACCCCAACACATTCCACACTGAGGGAGGGATAAGGCTAGGAGACTGTCCTCCCAGTTTTGGTGGCACTCGGGGCTGCTGATCTCGCCAATGACACTAGGCGGGACGGACCCGGATGGTGTTAGTCTGGGTAGAGTCCGGTCCACCTTCCCCATCCCCGCATCCCACCAACATCTTGAAATGCACTTCCACACCAAAACCCGCTTCCATCCAATTCCAACCCCATTCTCATCCCAACCCCTACCTCTAGCCTAACCACATCACCAAATTTCCATCTCTGTCAAGTGGCCAAATTATCTGGCCCAGCCCACGTTACCCACCTCAACCTAGTCCTCATCAACCCTACCTCCATGTCCCCGTCCCAACCTCAACTTCATCTTATCTGCAACACTGACTCCTCTCCCTCCCTCCCTCCCTCCCTCCGTTCCCATTATGAACCCCCTCCCAGTTCCCACGTTAAAATCTGTTATCAACCTCATCCTAACCCTTCGGTCAAACTGAACTCCACCATCATTCCCCTCCCTGCCCCCATCTTCTATCTCAATCACCTATTGAGGTCTTCAGTACCTGGTTCCATTTTCAACCCTAATCAGACTACCATAAACAAAACCAACCTTGACACATATCTACCCAAGCCCAAGCCCAAGCTCAACCGCAGTCTACCAGTCCTTCCCATTCTACACAATTCCATTCCCATCAGCGACCTCAAACCCAATTTATCATGAGTCCCATAATCCCCCCTCATCCTCCGTCATCATCCCCATCCCAACCCAAACCCAGATCCACCCATCCAGCAACTCACATCAACTCCAAACCTCTTCTGTCTCAATATCCTGTCCCCCTTACAGTTGGAAATCACCTAGTCTTGTGGGTTTTCTTTTTTTTTTTTAACATTAATCTTTTATTCAAAGGAAGCCATATGACAAGTCCCAGTAAAGGACAAAGGAGAGAGAGAAAGAGTAAGCTGGCAGAAAGTTGCAGAGATCCTGAAGGCTTGCTCCTTGGACTACTCTTCTCCCCCTAAAAAAGCCCTAGGGTTCTCCCCTGTCCCCTTGATTAGATGGGTCCCAGCTGCTCCAGAATTTGGAAGTAAAGAGCTTTGGCTAAAAGCAAAAACCCACCTATTGTGTATTAAAGATACTTTCCACCTTCATGTCCCCTTCCTGGGCTTGATCTTATGACCTCACCTGTCCAGGTAGAGGTGGCTTGGACAAGTGGCTTCCTCTCTCCGACCCTGAGTTGGCTAGCATGAGAAAGTTGTTACAAGTCAATGAGATAATGCAGACAATAAAAGGCAATCACTGAGGTTTTTTTCTTCTTTAGCATCTAGTTCTCTGCTTGTTCCAGGGAAATCAGAGATAAACACACCAGAGACCTTAGCCTACTGTAGTCCCATCAACAGACTATGACCACCTACAGTGGTCAGGGCTGGGTGGGGGATGCTAGGGAAACTGTGGGAGCCCAGAGAAAACACCTGAGGCAGGCAGGGAGGGAGAGCCAGCAAGGGCTTCCTGGAGGAAAGGAGCTCTAAGTTGAGACCTAAAAGATGAAGGTCACCAGTCAGGAGCAGACAGAAGGTGAAGAGTGTTCTGGAAGAAGGACCAGCCTATGCAAAGACACTGAGAACAGGGAAAGAAGAGAACAGGGTCTTGTTCCTGTATGAGGTCCCAATGTCTCAGTGTTTATTTCTCTTGCTTTTCTTCCTTATTTGAGTTTTCATTAATTAATAAGGAATCATCAGCACCTCCCATGGGGTAAGCTCTGCGCTGGGCAATGCTAGAACACAATGATGACCAAGATAGCCCCTCCCTCCCTTCCTCCACTCCCACTCCCACCTTCACAGCCTAGCCATCAGGCTGTAATAATCCAGAGTGATCAGATCTGTGAGAGGGAAACAGAGGCAGAGTGATCAGGACTATGGTGACAAAGCCCAGGGCCCTGTGGAAGCTTAGAGATGGCACCTGACCCAGCCTGGAGGGTTGGGTAGAACTTCCCAGGAAGGGGATAGATTCCAAATTCTCAGTCTCTCTTCCAGCAGACACCAGGAAAGGGGCCTCGGATGGCAGCAGTCTTGGGGACAAGTCATCAGTTAAGCTGTCCCCTCCCCTCTCTCCAGGCATCGCCTTCTCCAACGGGGACCGGTGGAAGGTCCTGAGGAATTTCTCTGTCCAGATTCTGCGGAACTTCGGGATAGGGAAGAGGAGCATTGAGGAGCGGATCCTGGAGGAAGGCAGTTTCCTGCTGGCAGAGCTAAGGAAAACTGAAGGTTGGGGTCCCAGAACTTTAGTTGATACCCCTAACTCACACCCATCCTACCTAGTGGTCAGGACTGCCTTAGAGTGTAGACACGAACTCAAAACCCTTGGAGGCTCCCCACTTGGCCCGAAGTGAGAGTGGCGCCCCCTGAAGGTGGATCGGCTTCCCGTGGGCGTTCCTGGAGGTTCGGCGACTGGATAGGGTGCGTGATGGCCGCTCTCTTGCGTCGTCTCTGTGTGGTATTTTTAAAAAGGATTTATTTATCAGAGAGAGAGAGAGAGAGAGAGAGTGGGCAGGAAGGGGCAGAAGGAGAAACTCTTCAAGCCGACTCCCTGCTGAGTGCGGGGACTCACATGGGGCTCGATCTCCCAACCCTGAGATCAAGACCTAAGTGGAAACCCAAATTATGTCCATCTAACGCCAGACTCGGTTTCCTGGGCCATGCTGTTGTGGTGGTGGCTAATGTGTTATTTTCTGCCGTCTGTTCCGTCATCGGATCATTAGATATCAGATGTTGTGCTGCATGCCATTGCCGAGTGAGGTCCTAGTGTTGTCAGGAGCCGATGCGATATCATACTGGGCTGCATATTGTATACATGTTGTTTTGTGTGGTGTGTGCTGTGTGTTGTATCATGAAGAATAGCCTGTTCCGTTGTTGGGTGGTGTTGTTATTGTGCGGAAGGATGTTGTGGGCTCTGTCCTGCCTGGTGTGTTGCCAAGGACTCGCGGGGTGTTACGCTCACTGCAGGTCAGGTGGCCAAGGACATTTCTTCTGTGCTGCAAGTCACCCTGGCATGGTTGGGTTGGATGTTGTGCGCTCTGGCGCCTCTCGGGGTCTGGGGTGTTGCACGATGCACCCCCTGACCCACTCCGCCCCTCATTCTCAGGCAAGCCCTTCGACCCCACGTTTGTGCTCAGCCGCTCCGTGTCCAACATCATCTGCTCTGTGATCTTCGGCAGGCGCTTTGACTACGACGATGAGCGTCTGCTCACCATTATCCGCCTCATCAATGACAACTTCTAAATCACGAGCGGCCCCTGGGGAGAGGTCAGGACGCCGAGATCGGGCGGGACAGCGTGGGGGTTCTTCCAGTCCTCGGAAAGGGGAAACCGCGGGTGGGGAGAGAAAGGATGTGATGGACTCTGTGTGGTCCCGCCCCTTCCCTCTGGCTCCGCCCCCGCGTCGCACCACACGGTCCAGCCAAGGTCGATCTCCCCACCCAGTTGCCACAGACACCCAGAGCCCCCGCCCCACCTCGGTCTCTCCAGAACCCAGCTGACTCACAAGACCCCAGCCTACCAGCTCCACCCCGACCTCACTGGCAAACCACCACCCCCACTCACCCAGACACACATTCTACCTGATCCTCCAAACCCCTCTCGCTCTCCCTCATCCCCAGTTGTACAACATCTTTCCGAGCCTCCTGGACTGGGTACCCGGGCCGCACCAACGCCTTTTCCAGAACTACGGGTGCATGAAGGACCTCATCGCCCGCAGCGTCCGCGACCACCAGGACTCCCTCGACCCCAACTCTCCCCGGGACTTCATTGATTGCTTCCTCAACAAGATGGCACAAGTAAGTCTGGGCTGGAAGTCTCATCTCTGGTCTGACTTGCCGCCCCCGCCGGAAACCAGCAAGGATCCCGGGTGCAGCGGGTTTGAGAATGATCTTCCTACAACTGGCGGGTGAAGTTGGAACACCTGGCTCGGCTTGGAACCCAGAGCCACTCGGGACCCACCGCCAATTAACAGCTCGTTAAGAAGTCCTTAAGGATCTGTTAACTGTGGGCGCTGCGGCAGAGATTTTCTCTACCCAGTCCTTCCACGCTCCCCAGCTTCCCCGGGGAAAGAAAGTTAAACAGAGGAAGGACTGAACGGACACACCCAGCAGGAGTCGCGCCCATCTATGGGGAAGGGGTCGCACAAGCTCCGAGCCTGTGGTCAGTGTCTGGGCGGGATCTCCCTGCCCCGGGCTCATCTCCCCACCCCTCAACCCCCGCAGGAGAAGCAGGACCCGCACAGCCACTTCCACATGGATACCCTGCTGATGACCACACATAACCTGCTCTTTGGCGGCACCGAGACTATGGGCACCACGCTGCGCCACGCCTTCCTTGTGCTCATGAAGTATCCAAAAGTACAAGGTGCGCGCGCCCCAAGCCTGGCCCGGGGATCCTGCACACAGGGCCGCGGGGCACAACCGCTGCGCACTCGTGCCCCACGAGCCTCAACTCGCCTCTGTCTCAGCCCCACCCACAACCATGGGCACGGCCCCGCCCAGCATGCCAGATAGCCCAGGCCTGCAGTTTACGCCCGAGACCCCCCACCCTCTAGCCAAGTCCACAAACCCACACTGAGGCCAACGCCATCCCCATGGCTCCCGCGGTCCACCAAGTCCGCCGGAACCTGGACCTCGCCCTCCTGGTCTTGCTTTGCGATCCACCCCGACCCTGACCACACAGCGAGTCCCCATCTCACAGTAGGCTAGAGCCTGGCCCCGAGGCTCACCAGCAGGGCCAGCCAGAAATCACCCGTCTGACCCTCACAGTCTGACCACCCGCCCACACAGCACAGTCTGGGACCCCACCTCTCCAAACCCCGCCTCTGGGCGGATCCCCGAACCCTGGACTCCAAGCACTGCCCCATCCCGGATCTCTCCGGGCTTTCGCACTACCCACCCACTCGACCTAAAACTCCATCCCGCCTGGTCTTCGAACGCCGACCACAGTCCCATCCGGGACCTGGATCCCAGGCAGCCCTTAAAGCCCCGCCCGCATAACCCCGCACAACCCCAAAATTTGGTTGCCCCTTACACCAACCAAATTTTTGTCCTCAGCTACGTCTCCCAAACCAACCCTTCCCTTCGAGGCTCCTGCTAACCATCACAGTAATCTCTGTATCCGCGTCCCTATTGGGAAACGTGGGCTGGCCCGCCCACACATGCACACGCCTCTGCCCAGCCCAGTTGAGGCCGCCGGGACCCTTGACTAACGCTTCAGGCCGCACCTCCAGCCCGCGTACAGGAAGAGATCGACCGCGTAGTGGGTCGCGCGCGGCTGCCGGCGCTGGAGGACCGCGCGGCCATGCCTTATACAGATGCGGTGATCCACGAGGTGCAGCGCTTCGCAGACGTCATCCCCATGAACTTGCCGCACCGCGTCACTCGGGACACAGCCTTTCGCGGCTTCCTGATACCCAAGGTGTGCTGGGCACCTGGCAATGGAGGTCTGGCACACTAGGAAGAGGCATCCCCGACTTGCCAATGGCATCCGGGTCTCTAGCGAGGAGGATCCCAGTACCTGGAGCCTTAGTGACTGGCATCCCAAGCCCTAGCAACAGATATCTGAGGCTCTTAAATCCAGAACCTCAGAACCCTTCCCAGGACCCATTCAGTACTATAATGGACTGAACCTCAGACCCTTCCCCATGACAGTTCCCCTTCCTAGGACCCCTGCCCAGCATCCCCAGGGTCTAAGACTTCATCCTAGGGACGCCCTGTGCCTAAGCACGGTTCTGAAAGAACTCTCCCTATTCCTAGAAATCCCAAATCTGCTCTGACAAGGGGCGATATCCCCCATCCCTTTCAACACAGCTTCCAGCACCCATCACTTGGAACCCCAAAGAGTGACACACATTTCCTGAATCCCTGTTGGAGTCCTAGGCTCCATGCCCATTTGTCAAGTCCCTGGGACCTCCAGTCCTGTGGAGTGGAAATTTCAGCTAAAGAATCTCCCAGATCTTCTACCACCACTGATTCTGCCTCCCCACTCACACAGGGCACGGATATCATCACCCTCCTTAACACAGTCCACTGTGACCCCAGCCAGTTCCTGACGCCCCAGGAATTCAATCCTGAGCATTTTCTGGATGCCAATCAGTCCTTCAAGAAGAACCCTGCCTTCATGCCTTTCTCAGCAGGTGAGAGCCATGTAGACAAGAGTCAGGATCTTTGGGGTCCCATATTCCTACCTACATTCCTCATTTCACTCTTTAAACCCTCTCGTTTCTTCATCCCACCGCATCCTCAACTTTGGGTGTGCGGAGATATTTGTTCTCCCTCCCGGCTCTCTTCCTATAGGCAGATAATGGCTAAAAATCCTTGCGGAGGGAGGTGGAGAGGCAGGATATTAATTCAACTTGGAAGTGGTCACCGTCAGTATCTCCACTGTGTGGCGCAGGCGAGCAGTTCTCCTTTTCTTGGCTTTGGTCTTTACCCTGCTGAAAAAAAATCTTTCCTGTTTAACCCAGTAGCAGAAATAAAAAGGGGGAGGGAGGAATAATAATAAGTCATTTACCATATTGCCTACCGCGTACCAAGCTCTGCTCTTAAGAAGACTTATTCGAGTGGTGGCTAAGAGTTCCGTTTTCCAGCCGGACCCCAGATCTGTCATTTCCTAGCTATAACAGTCTTGAATACCTTACTTCACCTCTCTGTGCCTCCACTTCCACATCTATAAAATGGAGAATGGAACATATATAAAATGGAGAATGATATAATTCCAAGGCCCGTCTCTTGGAATTGTTAGGATTAAATTATATTATCAGTATAGGGCTTAGAGTAACATTTGACAGGCAATATGAACTACATGGCATTATATTCATATATTTTTTAAAGATTTTATTTATTTGACAGAGATCACAAGTAGGCAGAGAGGCAGGCAGAGAGAGGAGGAAGCAGGCTCCCCGCTGAGCAGAGTCCGATGTGGGGCTCGATCCCAGGACCCTGGGATCATAACCTGAGCTGAAGGGAGAGGCTTTAACCCACTGAGCCACCCAGGTGCCCCATATTCTCATTTTTTTACCTGCACTTAGCATTCACAACAATCTAATGAGGCACTACTATAATCCCTACTCTTATTTTATTTTTATTTTATTTTAATCATCCCCATTTTATTTTGTTTTTATTTTTTTAAGATTTTATTTATTTATTTGACAGAGAGAGATCACAAGTAGGCAGAGAGGCAGGCAGGGGCGGGGGGGGAGGGGGGGGAAGCAGGTTCCCCGCCTAGCAGAGAGCCCGATGCGGGGCTTGATCCCAAGACGCTGGGATCATGACCTGAGCCGAAGGCAGAGGCTTAACCCACTGAGCCACCCAGGCGCCCCAATCATCCCCATTTGAAATACCCAGAAACTGACTTGCCCAAGATTGCAGAACTAGTAACAGCAAAGCGGAATTCGAATCCATGAACTTGTCCTTGTATCACCCGATCCTTTTTGGCCTCGGATTTACTTAAAACATTTTTCCCAGACCTTTTGACAGGCAGGCTCTGCGGCGTCTCCAATCATTAGCTTCGTATGCTTTTATCCGAGAATTTGCGACTGGACCCCCTCACCCCATCTTACCTCAACGCTGCTCCGCACCCTCCCCCCCACGCAGGTCGCCGACTGTGCAGGTCCTCTACCTCACCGCCATCCTGCAGAGCTTCTCGCTGCAGCCGCTGGGGGCGCCCGAGGACATCGACCTGACGCCGCTCAGCTCCGGGCTCGGCAACTTACCGCGGCCTTTTCAGCTGTGCCTGCGCCCGCGCTGACGCCGCGCCCTTGCGGATTTCGCCAGTGAGCGGAGAGGCACACTTTGGAGCTGGCTCCGTCCCCCTGGTCGTTCCGCTGTGCAGCCCATCCCTCTCGCTCTCACGCTTGCTTCCCCGCGCCTGTGCCTGCCGCCTGCCCATCCTCCGGTCCCCATCTTGACCTGGTCTGCGCCCTCAGAGGCAGAGAAACGCAAGGGGAAAGGGAAGAGCTTGCCTCTTCTATTGTGCACCCTTTGGGGGGGGCTGTTTTTACCTTTTTCTAATAAAGTATCTTTATAAAAGATTCAAACCTGCCTGGACTGAATTACAGGGAGGAGGGCAGCCCCCTAGGACGGGGAGAAGGAATGTCGGGCTGTAAAGGAGAGACCGAACTGACTAGTTCTACTCTCGTCCTTAAAGTGGCTAGAAACTGGGAGAAATTATTTCCTGGGGTAAGAGCTGGAGGACAGCTTGACGACAGAGAGGCAGAGAAACCAAGGCAGAGAAAAAGACAGAAAGCCCCGAGATACACAGAACGAGTCTGCTAGAGATGTGGGTGCTGTACAGAGACAGAGATGGAAGCAGGGAGAACGGGACAGACCGGGAGACAGACACAGAGACTGAAAAATGACACTAACACACAGTGCTTCCTATTCACTCTAAATGCCCCCATTTAAAACTCCCTATAGGACAAAAAAGCATTATATACTTTTTAAAAAAATATTTTATTTATTGGACAGACAGAGATCACAAGTAGGCAGAGAGGCAGGTGGGAGGGGGCGGGAAGCAGGCTCCCCACTGAGCAGGGAGCCCGATGCGGGATCGATCCCAGGACCCGGATATCATGACCTGAGCTGAAGGCAGAGGCTTAACCCACTGAGCCACCCAGGTGCCCCATTATATACTTTTTAAAAAAATGTTATCTATTTATTTAAGAGAGACAGCGAGAGAAAACATGAGCGGGGAGAAAGAGAAGCAGACTCCCCACTGAGCAGGGAGCCCAGCGTGAGGCTCTATCCCAGAACTCTGGGATCATGACCTGAGCAGAAGGCAGATGGTCAATGGACTAAGCCACCCAAGCGTCCCACCTTATACACTTTTAGAGACTTGGAGAGCTGAAATGACTTGGCCAAGATCACACAGTCGGAAGTGGGCAGGGCTGGGAACAGAACTCAGACTCCAACACTGTTCCCTTCCACGTCACAAGTCAGAGACACGGAGGAAAGCAGAGGGTACAGGCATGGAGAAATGGGGAGACAGCGAGAAGAGGAGAGACAAAGAAGGAAACAGAAATGGCCAGAGAGGAAGAGCAATGAAGAGTATCCCTTTGTCTTGCAGTTCTTCCCTTTGGGGTGGGGATAGCAGTCTGGGGCATGGGGCCTCCCAACCTGGGATTGGCTTTGTCAGCCTGACATCCTGCTGACAGAAGCTTTTCTCAATGAACTGGGCATCTTCAGCTCCATGGAGCCAGGGCCAGAGGCAGGCAGAGTGGTGGTGGCCCCCCAGCCATGGGTGGAGGTGGCCCTGGCGAGCCTACCCTACCCTAAACGGGGTCTCCCCAAGGCCATCCAGAAGCTGGGACATGCTCTGCTGAAAATTATAGGCAGTCCCCACACCAGGCGTCAGCTCCTTAATCCCTAAACTGTTGCCAGCACAAGCCAACCACAGAGTCTGCCCCAAGGGCCCAGGCAGGGACAAGGAGGTGGAGAGAGAGAGGGAGAGACTCCGAGGTCCTAAGGAAGAAATAGCAAAGAGCAAAGAGACATAGCAAAGAAATAGCAAAGAGGAACACATGGAAGTATTAAAAAAAGAGATGGAGAGAGATAGGAGAGATGGAGAGATACAGAGAAACAGACGGGAGAGATCCTGAAAACCAAGACTGGGAGTGAAACAGAGAGACAGGGACGCACTGACAGGAAGGCAGAGACAGCTGCCCGGAGAGAAGGAAGACAAGGAGATTCTAAAGCAGAGCTAGAAATTGAGAGGAACAGAGATGAAGAGAGATAGAGATCTGAGAATAGAAGGGAAAGGGAGCTAGAGAGACAGGAGCCTTAAAAAATGAGACACAAAGACAGACAAGGAGAGAGACAGTCACAAGGATTCAGCAAAAGAGAGCTGGAGGAAAACAGAGTCTGAGATAAAGACAGAAACAGAAATCAGGATAAAGAGAGTCATGCATTCGCTCTACAAATGTTTGCTGAGCACCCATTGTGTGCCGAGCACTGTTTTAGTGCTGGGGATACTGAAGCGAGCAGGACAAATGCCAGCTCTTGAAGAGACCCAGAGAGAGCGGCTCATCAGAGAGTCTGACAAAATGGGCTGGGTGGGACCCAGGGAGGGCACCCCCCCCACCAACCCCCCACAGTCTTGTGGAGTCAGCGCCCTGGAAGCAGGGGCCCTGCCCTGAACCCACTGCCTGTCACCTGGGTTCCCAGACAAAGAAAGCCTGACAGATCCGGAGACCGAGGGCAGAGCCAGAGGGCAGAGCCAGAGGGCAGGGAAACAGGGAATTGGGAGATGAAGGGAAAGCGAAACTGCGAGGGATACAGAAAAGAACAAAAGCAGGCAGAGTAAAACAGAGGTGGAAAGAGAGAGATGAACAAAAAAACACGGAGGAAGATGCTGAGAGATGAAACAAAGATAAAACAGAGACAGAGACCCTGAGAGACACTCCCAGAAACAAGGCCAGTCCCAAAAGCTGTGCCGCCCCCACACTCTCCCCAGGTCTGGGCCCTGTGCCAGGCACCTGGTGGAAGGCTGGATCCGGCCAGGCAGGGGTCCATGGGAGGGTGAGCTGCCTTCCTGAACAGTGTACAGGTACAGCATACACCATTTCAAGAGCAAGGGCATGGAAGTGACAAGGACTCAGGCGCCTGTCCCTGGGAATCACAAGCACAGGGCACAGGAGGGCCAGGCTAATGGGTGTATCACCAGGGGTGTTTTTAGAAGTGTATTTGGAAGTCAGGAATGTATTTAGGAATCCGAAGTTATAGGGTATGGCTTTCAGGGGGTCATGGGCCCCAAGGCGGCCAGGGAATTCAGAAATGCACACCTCTGGGCCAAGGAAGCTGGACTCCAAGGACCCAAGGGCTCAGTAGGGTGCACCTGTCGGGCAGGTGTATTGACGTGGAAACGCTAGTGCAACAAAGCTGCCAAATTGGGCCGGCTGCGCCTGGCACGACAGCGACAGAGCTGGGGGGCTGGGTGGAGATCTTGGGTGGGGGAATCTGCAAAATGAGCGGCCATACCCACTCCTGGTATCCGCCCAGCTCCACCCAAGACCCAAAGGGAATCAAATAAAGGCAAAGGGGGGCAGGCATGGACGATAGAGGGCACGATGGTCACGGGAGTCACAGCGTTGCTGCTGCTGCTGGTCCTGCTGCTGGCCCTAGCCAGGCGGGGTTGGGGTGCCCAGGGCACTCAGACTCGGGGGACCCTACCCCCGGGGCCAACGCCACTCCCACTGCTGGGGAACCTGCAGCAGCTGGAGTCTGGACGTCTGGAAGGAGCGCTCATGGAGGTAGCGCCCGACAGTGGGCTCAGGGGCTGGAAGTCCTGGTGCTCTGATTGAAGACAGCCGCGGCCTCCGACCCCTGAGTCCTGAGGAGGGTTGAGGGACCTGGAGCCCTGTGTTTCAGGAAAGGAGGAGACTACGGGTGGATGCTGGGAGCCTGGATATCTGCTTGAGAGAGGAGAGGGCCAATGGGGTTGACTTCCGGGCAGAGTCGACCGGGATCCCTCCCTCCCCACCCCACCCCACCCCACCCCTACTCCTCCCAGTCTGGGGTCCTCAGGGAGGAGGAGCCTAGAGTGAGAAGTTAGGTCGCGGGCAGCGGGGAAGGGGTGCCGAGAGGTCTGCTCTCCGGGTTCAAGGTGGGGAGGAGACCACCGACGGTCCAGACGCCTACTTCTGTGGGTGCAGAGGGCTCGGGCCCTGGTCTTGCAGATCCCGAGGGAAGAGGAAGCCGGGGGGCTGGACTCCTGCGGAGGAAGGAGGAAGGAGGTGGGGATCTGAATTCCTCCGTCAGTAATGAGGGGATGACATGGGGACTCTGGGTCGGAAAGAAGAGGGAGCTGGGGGCGGGGGCTCTAGGGTGGAGGAGGGGGTCAGGAGCCCCGACCAGGACCCGCTGAGCACCCGCTCCGCGTAGCTCTCTGGCCGCTGGGGCCCAGTGTTCACAGTGCGGCTGGGCCGGCGTCCTGCAGTGGTGCTGTGCGGCTACTCAGCGCTGCGGGACGCATTAGTGCTGCAGGCGGATGCCTTTTCCGGCCGCGGGGCCATGGCTGTCTTCCAGCGCTTCACTCGCGGAAACGGTGAGTCCCAGGCGGCGGAATGCTGGCCGGACCACCCAGTTTGAGCGATAAGGGTCGGGGTCTGGAGATGGGGCGGGGCCGAACGAGAAGGCCAGTGAAGGCAAAGAGCGAGAAGGTGGGGCGGAGCTAAAATGTAGAGGCCGAATTGGAGGGACTGGTTCCTGGTGCAGCCAATAGAAGGAAGAGAAGAGCCCAAGAGCTCAAGCCAAAACGAGCGAGCACTGGTCAGGGATGGAGACCAGCAGTGGTGGGGCCAACGCGTGGATAGGGCCGAGAAGGCTGGGGTTGCAGCCGAGAGCAACAGAAAGCAGCAGAATTGAAAGGTCGCGAGAAAGCCAGCTCCAAAACCCGACAGGGATGGGGCGTGGCCAACTCCCCGGCCCGCCCCTTCTCTGCTCTCCCCTAGGCATCGTGTTTTCCAATGGGCCGCGCTGGTGGACGCTGCGCAATTTTGCACTGGGAGCACTGAAGGAGTTCGGGCTGGGAACGCGGACCATAGAGGAGCGCATCCTGGAGGAGGCAGCTTGTCTGCTTGGCAAATTTCAAGCCACCATTGGTGCGGCCTGGGAAAGGAGAGGGGCTTTTTGCGGCTGTGACCAAAGATCAAGGGGCAGGGCAGGGCTCCTGGCTAGCTCAGTAGGCAGAGCCAGCGACTGTCCATCGGGGTTGTAGGTTCCAGCCCCAGGTTTGGTGTAGAGATAACTTAAAAATAAAATCTTTAAAAAGCGGGGGGGGGGGGGGGGTGGAAGGCATTTGTAGTGGAAAGAAGCCAGTAGGCCTAGCCCCCAGGAAAAGACCCCGTCCCGTTCCCCCTCCCAGGAGCGCCGTTCGACCCCCGATGGCTACTGGATAATGCTGTATCTAACGTTATTTGTTCGGTGGTCTTCGGGAACCGCCATGGCTATGAGGACCCAGAGTTCCTGAGGCTCCTGGACCTCTTCCATGACAACTTCCGCATCATGAGTTCCAGATGGGGTGAGGTGAGAGGGCCAGACTCAGTCCCTCCCTCCCATGCCAAACCTAGAGTACACAGACCTACCAACCTTGGATCAGTCTTGGAAGGAAAGAGTTCTAGAACTTAGAACATCAAAGTCCTGGTGCAGTCTCCCTGCACTGGAACTAGTGCACTTGTTCAAGGTCCTGCTGCGGTCTTGTCCCCTTAGATGTACAACATTTTCCCCTCCCTCCTTGACTGGCTCCCAGGCGTGCACCACCGAATCTTTCGAAACTTCACGGAGCTTCGGGTCTTCATCTCTGAGCAAATCAAGCAGCACCAGCAGACGCAGCAGCCTGGAGAGCCCCGCGATTTCATCGATTGCTTCCTGGATCAGATGAGTAAGGTGCGGGTCCCTACTACCCTAAACCCCCCCCATGCCACCCACCAGGAGGTGCCAGGCAGCCGCAACACCCATCTCTGTCCGCAGGAACAGGAAGACCCAGAGAGCCATTTCCAGGAGGAGATGTTGGTGATGACAACGCACAACCTCTTCTTCGGGGGCAGAGACCACAAGCACCACTCTGTGCTATGGGCTCCTCATTCTGCTTAAGTACCCAGAGGTGGCAGGTCCGGGAGCTGGAAAGCCTGGAATGAGGCGGCTTGGGTGTGGGGATGGCTAGGGGCCCAGGAATGCACAGCTCACAGCCTCTGCCCGCCCCCAGCCAAAGTGCAGGCCGAGCTGGATGCAGTGGTAGGGCGGACACGCACCCCAAGGCTGGAGGAACGCAAGCGCCTGCCCTACACCAACGCCGTGCTGCATGAGATCAGCGTGCTGCCGCTGGGGCTGCCCCGTGCCCTCACTCGGGACACCCACCTGCACGGCTACTTTTTGCCCAAGGTGCCCATGCATGGGGATTCTGTGCAGGCCTGGGAGCACCTTCAGCCGAAATCATCAGCCCTGAGCACGTGCAATGCTGAGTCACACAGCCCTGGGAGTAGGGAAAATAGGCCCACCTTCCCACTGGCTTTTAAATGGGGTCTTGGATGACTAACCAAGTCCACGGGGTAACCCCTGTGCACCCCCGCCCCCAGGGTACCTTTGTGATTCCTCTGCTCATGTCTTCACACCGGGACCCCACCCAGTTCAAAGACCCAGAATGCTTCAACCCCACCAACTTCCTGGATGACAAGGGCAAGTTCCAGAGCAACGATGCCTTCATGCCCTTTGCCCCAGGTCTGGGCCTGGAAGGGAGGGGACAAGGCTGGGCAGGCCTGGGAGGGGCGTGGTTCCCACCCTGCATCCCCCTGTCCTCAGGAAAGCGGATGTGTCTGGGTGCAGGCCTGGCGCGATCAGAGATCTTCCTCTTCTTCACCGCCATCCTCCAGCAGTTCTGCCTGCTCCCTGTGGGCAGCCGCACCGACATCAACCTCACCCCGCAGTGCACAGGCCTGGGCAACATCCCCCCAGCCTTCCAGCTCCAGCTGGTGGCCCGCTGAGTCAGGCTCAGCCGCCCTCTGCTCACTGGCTCCCAGACCTCCCTACCCCCTTTGGTCAATAAAGGCCCCGAACTGCAGACAGACAGGTCTCCTTACCAGCAAGAGGGAGCGGGAGAATCACGTTTGCAGCTCTGAGGTAAACTTTTATTTCTTTCTTGGCTGACAGGACTCTTCACGCCCGTGCTCCCCTCTGCACCTTTTCTCCTGCCCACGCAGCGGCGGCCTAGTCCGCAAGGTGCCACAACCATAGGGGCTGGGGAGTCACTTCACATTCCAGGCTGGGGGAGTGGGGGGCTTGGGGATACTGTCCCCCCAACAAACCTTTGCCAGTAAGAGGCCGTGACATCCCCAACCCTCGAACCTGCATCCTGGTCAATCCTGGTGGGAGGTGGCAATGCCTCCTTCCAACTCTCCACGTCTGAGAGGAGCACAGCCAGACAGGGTAAGCCACAGGGCCCCAGCTCCAGCAATGGCAGCTCCCAATACTGGCTCCAGCCCAGGTCACAAGCCCAGCCCCCGTCCCAGGGCAGCAGACGTCTCTCCTCCTCCTTGGTCCTCAGCGTCAGAGGGAGCCCTCCACACCAGGCAGGACAGAGGCAAAGCTGGAAGCAGCAGCGCTGGCCTAAAGGGCGCAGGCACCGAGGGTGGTGGGCTGCTGGGCCGGCAGCACGGGGCCAGAGGCTCTCCCGAAGTCAGGGCAAGCTGTCTGTCCATGCAGCTCTGGGGCTGGCCACTAGGTGGGCGTGGTTGGCTGTGACACAGGTACTTGGACACCTTTCTGTCCAGATGCTAGGGGTGAGATGAGAGGAGACAGGAGTCATCAGGGAAGGGACCCAGAGGCCAAGAAAAACAAGGGAAGGAGGAGGAGAGGACCGCATGCTGAGGGTGCCAAAGGAGAGGGCTGTCTAGGGAAGAGGACAGAGGAGAGAAAAAAGGAGTTGCAAAATTTAGGAAGAGACTGAGGTGGGTAGGGGGACTTGAGGCCTTGTGACGTACATGGAATAGGAAGGGCTCGACAGAGGGGGTGCCATTTGGGAAGCAGGTACCTAGCTGATACTTGTCTTTGGCTGCTGCCCGCTCCTTAGCATCAAAATACCAGACAGTGATGGCGTACCTGGGGACCAGAGCAGCCCCAAAGGGCAGTTAGCGACACTTGTCTTCAATTCCAGCCACCACATCCACAGTGACACCACAGTTCACCCTTCTGAGCCTGGTTCTGTCCCACCTCGGCCCCTCTCAGCGCTTCACTTCCTAGCCACTCCTGGGGTCGGACAAGACTTTGCTGGCACAGAGCAGGAGACCTGAGCTCGTCCCCCCAAATACCGGTCATACCTTGTGGCATAGGCTGGTTTCACCTCATGGGGGTTCCGCCGATCAGACCAGAAAATGAGCAACCGATCGAAGAGGGGCTCAATGTTGGCAACCACAGGCCGGCCCTCAGGGAAGATCTGCAGCAGGCCGCCATGCACCTGAGGGCAGGCCAGAGGATGAGGCAAAAGATGGCAGATGCAAGGCCTGCAGCCGCTGCCTTGCACCCCCTTACCCCTGGAGCCTGCTCTCTGGCGGCCGCACACATCCCTCCCTCCCACCACTCAGGCTCCCCGAGTGATGACAGCCAGAGTCTGCATCACCATGGAGGCGGGCAGGAAGCTCCTGGAGACGGGAAATGGGATGGGGGGTGCTGCCACCACCAGGTCAGCTGGAGACAAGGTGGTGCCATTGCCCAGGAAGAGGGAGCCAGCCAGCAGGCGGCACTGCACTGCCCGACTGTGGGCCCATATGAGGAACCGGAGAATGCCAGAAGCGCAAAATGGAGTGGATGCAGCCACCTCATCCTCCCTCCCACCCCAACCCTCACTCCCCCACGCCCTACCTTGACGTCCCAGTTCTGATTCAGGTAATAGATACAGGTGACGCAGCGCCCGTCGCCGTGGGGATTGTCTACATGCCTCACATACCCCAGTCCGTTGCCTGGGTAACACGCCACCATGGCCTGACAGAGACAGGAGGGGGCTTAGAGGGCAAGGCAGGGATATTTGGGGAGGCAGCCATTACCTCCTTTTTCTCACCCCTCCCAGCCCCTCGTCTCTCCCCAGACTCCTCCAAGGACTCTCGCCCAGACTTCCTTTTTTGTCAGCCAAGGAACCATCTTCCAGAAACCTTAGCTCTTGGGGCGCGATAGCCCCCTCCCCACACACGGCCAGAGCCTGGAACCCAGACAGCGCTCGATGAGTAACTGAGGGTTTGACTTTTTAAAGATAACCTGACTCCCTGCCCCAACCAGACCTTTCAGAATAAAACCAATTTACATGTTTCTGGTATGGAGGGATGTGGCCACAGCCCTGCACCTGGGGTTCTTGACCTTGGCTTCAGCATGGAATCACCTGGGATGCTGATGCCCAGGCCCATCTCAACAGTTCAGAAATACTTGGTCTAAGGTAGAGCCTGGAATTTTTAAAGTTGCCCCAAATAACCATAATGTTGAGAACAGCAATGCTGAGAACTGCTGCCCCTGACTACAAAAAAACCCCACTAGATAAACAGTGTTTCCTACACATATAAACAAGTATCAAAACCCCCACTGTGACTAGAATCTGAGCTCAAGGACAACCTGCTGGGTAGCCCCTGACAGTCCCATGACCTGAACGAGACTCAATGGCCTCACCCGTTCAACAAGCTAATGAACGCCTCCTCTGCTTACAGACCTGGTGACTCCTGACCCCCCCTGCAGACCGTGGCTTGTGTGTGTACAGGTCTAGCCCCAGGTTCTGACCTCCTCTCCCTGCTTGACCACGTGGAGGCCTCGGCTGTTTCTCATCAGGGAGCCACCAGAAAAGTGGATGTGGAGGGAGGGAAAGGGCCCACAAGTTCCTTCAGACCTAACTCTCAGGTTCAAGGCCCAGTGCTGCCACACCAGCAGTAACCTCAGGTGGGAGACTATGCTTCCTGTCTCAGGTTCCTCATCCATGAAATGGAGCTGATAAACTACTTCACAGGCAGTTGTGGGAATTCAGTAAGACAAATGTTTGGGAGGGCACCAAGCACAGTGCCTGTCACATGATGGAAAGTCAAAGGACAGGCTGAAATGACATTTTAAAAAAGAGTCCCCATCCTACCCTCAGCTACTCAGGAGGGCTGTATAAGGCAAACAGGGGAGTACTGGCTTGCAGAATCTCCAGCTTGTGGACCACTCTGTCTTGACACCTGGGCCCGCACTTATTCCAGGCTCGAAACTGCCACCTGCTGCTCCCCACTAACACTCAGCTACACCTGTGGGCCACAGCCCCAAAAAACAGCCCTAGGATGAACATTCCTGATCAAAAAGATGGGCATCTGCTGCCCAAACAGGAGGCTGGCCTAGCGCTCCCAAGCAGGCCAGGCTGACTCAATCCCCAGCCTTTTTCCAACATGGTACTCCCAAGGCTCTCCCCAGCATGAGCAGTCCACAGCTCTGCATTAAACGTGTGTGGACCCGAAGCACCCCAGCTCCCGCCCTGGGAAAGAGGCCAGGAGGCCTGTAGCTGGGTAAGGCCACCCAGCAGTGGAGAGCCTTGGAGGCACCGGGGCAAGACCTTGGCCCCCACAACCCCCAGGTTCAGGAGAACCTTCTCTATACTGTTCACTCCCTGCAAATGGGTCAGTGCTCTGAGCAACCACCTCACTGGGAGAGAAAAAAGTAGCCATGCCCAGGGGGCCTGCAGTGACTCACTGCCCTCCCCAGAGAAAATCCAAGCAGAGACTGCTGGGTCTGCACAACGGTGGGGACAGGGTCCAGGGCTGCAGCCCCTTGCCCACAGTCCACCTCCACACAGCGGCCAGAGACACTTTCCTCCAGCTCTTCACTGCTCAATCCCTTCAAGAACCCCCACCACGTCCCAAAGCCTCAGCCTCCAAGGCCACCAATCTCTGCTACCACTGCTTTACTCCGCTATAGCCTCTCAGGCCTCCTAACTGCTCTCTGACCAGGCCACGCTCATCCATAAGGCCTCTGCTCCTGCCTGGGACACACCTCCCTGGTGCTCCTTGTTATTCACATCTCAGATCAAAGGGCACCTTGAGTACTTCGGCTGAAGGCATCTCTGCTGATTTTTCCATATCCACCCCCCCCCCCCCCCCCCCCCCCCCCCCCCCCCGCCAGATGTGAGATCAGTCCGGATGCTTGTTTACCTAGTACTGGCCCAACAGGCAGTCTCGTGGAAGCCCCTGGGGCCAGGCGTGTCTCCCTAGTGCCCAGGCAGTAGCTGCTTACAGAAGCACTCTGGGTCTCCGGGCCTCCACTGCGTCCTGCCCTGCACACCCTCACACAGGGTTTCCCACCGTGCAGGCAGGGACAGTGTCTGTATTCTGGTGTGGAAGGGGAGTCATGCATGAAGCCTAGGCAGAGAAAGAGGCCCTTTAAACTCCCACCAATCCCTCCACATATACACCTTGGTGGGGAAGGCGGGGTATCCTCTGGCCCCAGAGAAGCACCTACTTCCTGCACCCACAAGGGAAAGGGACAACAAGCAGAATGACAAAAAAGCCTGCTCCTCACCCTCCCATCTCAGAGAAGGGGCAGCTAGCATCACAGCCAGGAGACTAAAGAATTAAAGGCTATTAGTGACAATGTGCCAAAAGCCACAACACCCACACCCAT
>NW_019154169.1:8699458-8793707 GCF_002288905.1 Enhydra lutris kenyoni | reverse complement strand
ACACACACACACACACACACACACACACACACACACACACACACACACAGAGAGTCCAGCAGAAACTGGGGACTGAGCCAATGACAGCAGGCCCCACCTCCAAGCTGCTCTTAAAGGGGCAACCAAGCCAGCCAGGCCCTCCCTGTGATCCCCTATGGTTGTCCTTGATGCCAGCGGAGCCAACCCTCTCCCACCTGCAAGTCAGCAGAGCAGAGAGACTAGAGATAGCTGGGAGAACAGAACATAGGAGCTCCATTCCGGAGTGACCAACAGGCAGGTTGTGGCTGACTCCAGCCACACTGGTGATGTGTGCCCCGACCACCTCTGTGACCACCCACCTCGGTACCCCACACTCTTATTTCAGAGCCTGGGGAGGGAGTCCAGAGGTTGCCTGTTGAAGGTGGGGAAGCCTGGAGCAGGTGTCTCATGGGTTTGGTGGGGGTGTCTAAGAGAACTCCAGTGACTGGGTTGTCTCCCCCGCCAGTCCTGACCTCCCAGGTCAACAGAAGTCACCGAGAGCTAAAATAGTCCCAACCCCCCCCCCCCAGCCCCCAGTCTTAGCCAAGGCTCTGGCCCAAACCACATCCAAGGCACCAAGGGGGAAACATCTGCTCAATCTACTTTCACCTCCCCGCCTAAAACTGCCGAACACTAGCTGGGGACTTAACTGATTTTCCTCTCCTGTGGATAAGCAAACTGAGGCTGAGGAAAGTGTGCCGCCATGGGCCATTCAGCTCTCCCACTCTCCCCTCACACTTCCTTCTGCGAGGATGAGTGACCTGGCGTGAAGATGCTGATCCCCTTGAGGCCAGGGAGGCTCCCTCTTACCACTCCTGCCTGCACAGGAACAGAACACAGGGAAGGCCTCCTCTGACTCTCAAGCTATCAAGTAACAGAAGGCAGGGAGAAGTAGGACAAGTCCTAGCTGGACGGGGAGGATGCTGGCCTTGGCCCGAGGGAGCCTGGGTCCCTGAGCCAGTTCCAGCCGGAGACAGAAGCTGTACAGAGGCAGAACCCAAGATGAGATCGGAAGGAGGAGACATCAGGAGCACAGCCACATGCCCCGAGCGAAGCAAACAGCCCTGCCATCAGCCAGTAATCACTGGTGTGCAGCAGGCACTCCCTGCGGGGGCCTTGGCCAAATGACACTTGTCCTGGACTCAAGGCCAGAGCCCTTTCACCCCTCTATGAAGAGAATTATTGTGTCAGAAGGCCAAAAAGCCCCAAAAGACCACTGTCTTGTGGAGAGCTCCTGACCTAGGTTCTCGAACAGGCAGCTAAATGCTCAAGAGACACTGATGATTGCCCATAAACTAGACAAACGAGCATTTTTCTTAAAAAAGGATCTGTGGTTTCAGCAAATTCTCAAAAAAGCCCATGTCCCCCCCCCCCACAAAAACTGGTTAACAACTACTGTAAAGCAAGAAAAAAAGAAACCAAGAAAAAACACAAAACAGAAAGAACAGGTCAGAATGGACAAAAACACAGTGATGGACAGACAGGAAGGATACAGGACAAGCATCAGAATGGGAAAGCATACGAAAGATGAAGGACAGGACACCCCCACCCCCAGGGCAGCACACAGGCACCCAGGAAGCTGTCCAGGCCACGGATGTCACAGTATGGCACAGGGCAAAAAGCGGTCCAGCCCCAAGCCCGTGGGCAGCACCTCCTCCCTCAGCCTGGCACAGGTCTCACCACTGCCACCCTCCCCACTATGTCTCCTGCTTCTCCTGCCTGGGAGACCGAACGGACAGAACAGAGACAGGCCACTGAAAGGGGAAGATGGAGAGATGAAAAGAAAGGCAAATGGGGAAAGAGAAAGCACACAGACCCCCAAAGTGCCCACCGTAAGGGAGATCCCAAACCCAACTCTAGCACCAATACTTACTCCACCGGTGCTGCCTGCATCTTTCTGTGACCCCACAAGCCTACCTCCAAGGGCACTGATACTCAGAGCACCAGGTACCCCGAAGGCAGGCGCTGGGGGGGCCCCTCCACTCAAGGCCCTTGCAGCCTTACCTTGGTGCGCCCGTTGATGACGTAGGCACCCAGGCGTCCAGCGCAATGGCGGATCACAGCGTCCACATGGGCCATGAGGACCCCGATGCTTCGGCAGCCAGGCTCATGACCTTCCACCCAGGCAATCTGGTCCCCACGAATGCTGCGCGGCGGGATAGCCCGCTGGCTCACCAGCTGCCCGTCGCGCAGGCGCCCACTCCGCTTCAGGGCCTCCACCTCAGCCAGCACACAGCCACCCAGTGCTGCCCCCAGGAAGCTGTCCTTGACACAGATGCCGTAGTACCGCATGCAGGGCACGATATAGTCCAGGGCCAGGCGCTCGGGTGCAGTGGGAAGCACCTCCTCCCTCGGCCCCACGCTGGCCTCGCTGTTGCCACTGCCGCAGCCCATGCTGCCCTCCCCTTCAGCCTCTGCCTCCTGGTTCTCCTGCCTGGCCCAGGACCGCTTGCTGGGTGCTGGAGCATCCCCACCATCCTCTGCCCACTTCCGTTTGGGGGCCTCCGGCCGGGCCCCCTGGGCCGCCAGTCGCTGGCACCCCTTGGTGACCAGCGCGGCAGCGCCCTCACTCTGCAGCGGGCGCAGTTCACCACCATCCTGCCCGCCGAAGCCCTCCCGCAGAGGGCTAGCTGTCGTGGAGGTGGCTGTGGCCCTGGGGGTCCCACTCCCCGCCGAGGCCTCACCAGGTGCCCCTGGACGGTGGTAGGAAGGTAGCAGGGGACAGGGCAGGTAACTCTCCACCCCCATCCTAGCCCTACCAGGCTCCAAGGGCTCTGACGCAGAACCCGGCAACTGAGGGAGAGCCTGACTCAGGGGCTGCGGCTGGCACGGGCTGTCCATGGCAGCAGCGTCTTCATCCCCCGGGCATGGAGGGCACGGCCCGGGCCCATGGTGCCACCCTCCTCCGCCTCTGCCTCCTCCACTTGATGCAGCCCGGGGCCGGGGTGGCTGAGCCTGGCGTAGGGCAGGGTGAGGCAGGGCAGGCAGCAGAGGCTCTTCTCGTGCCCTGGGGGTGCTCGCTGGTCCCCAAGTCCTCTGCTGCCCCTAGGGGCTTGGGAAAGGACCTGTCAGGGTGGCTGAAGGGGGAGAGAAGAAAAAAAGGGAATGTGAGAAGAGCCAGAGGCACTCCGAGTGATGTGGGGTGAGGGGCAGCAGGGCAATAGGGAGGAAGACAGATTTGGCTACACAGTCCCCCAAAACCTGAGGCCACGTTGGGGAGAAGATCATGGGAACTGTGAGGGGTGGTGCAATCAAGGAGCGAAGAGGTAGCGAGGGAAGCAGCAGTAGGAGTGAAGCTGGGGAGATGACCCAAAGACACAGAAGCGCGGTGGGGGCTGGGGGAGGGCATCCTCAGACAGACACATAGCAAACAGAAAGGACGCAGGAGAACTGAAGTAGGAAAGGAATGCCAGAGCAGTGGGGAGCGGGAGATCTGCCTGGGGATTCCCGAGACACACGGCGGGAACGGGGTGCTCCACAGACAGAGCAAACCGGGGAGCCCAGAGACAAAGAGAATGGGGGGCCCAAAGACGGAAACGCCGGCCGGGGAGAAGCTGGGAGGGCGGGCCTGAGACAGCCGGACAGAACGGGGCGGAAGGGTCAACCTAAGCCCAACGGGAGGAAGCCTGCCGGTGGCTGACACACACCCAGACGGAAGGGAGGGCCTAAGACAGACAGACAGACGGAAGGCAGCCGCGGGAGGAGGGTCCACGGCGACGGTCGGGGGGAAGGGCGGGGAAGGGTTCACGCACTCGGGGACAGGACGGGAGAAGGCGGCCCCTCCCAAGCCCCTTTGGTGCGGGCCTCGCTGCTAGGGGCGCTGTAAGCGACGGAGACCGGGCTTACGGACCGCTCGCACCCAGCGCCCCCTTCCTCCCCGCCCCCCCCCCCGGCGCGCGCTCTCCGCCCCCCCCCCCCCCCACACGGCCGGCACTCAATGTGCCCGGCGCGTTCCCTCCCCCACGCCCTACCCCCACCCTTCCCTTCCCGGGGTCGCCGCGTTCGGCCACGCCGGCCGGCGCGCGCCCCCATACTACGCCCGGCTCGCGCCGGTGCCCCGGCTCGAGCGCCTTCTTCGCCCCTTTCCTCCCCGAGCTCTCCTCACCGAGCTTTTTCCTCCGGCCTCGCCGCCGCCGTTTGTGCCAGCCGCCCTGCGCCGCACAGCGCGCCATACCCCGCCCCCACCTCCCGCGACGCTCCGCCCCCGCCTCGCCCGGTGGGCACGTGACCGCGCCCGCGAAGGAGACCGTGCGTGCGCAGGCGCGAGGCGCGCGGGGCGGAGCAAGGAAGTTCAGAACATCCCCCCCACCTCCAGATAGGGGAAATGGGTCTGTCATTTGCATACTGCCCTCGGCCCATTATGGGCGAGGGGAAGAAGGCTGTTAGAAAGGGCTGGATCCGGGGCACCTGGGTGGCTCAGTGGGTTAAAGCCTCTGCCTTCGGCTCAGGTCATGGTCCTAATGTCCTGGGATCGAGCCCCACATCGGGCTCTGTGCTCTGCAGGGAGCCTGCTTCCACCTCTCTCTATCTGTCTGCTTCTCTGCCTACTTGTGATCTCTGTCTGTCAAATAAATAAATAAAATCTTTAAAAAAAAAAAAAAAAAAAAAAAGAAAGGGCTGGATCCGGCAAGGGTTGGGGGTAGTTCAGCGGTTAGGCCAAGCGACGTGGGAGGGATATGCAAATAGGGTTATTTGCATAGGCCGGCCCACCCCATCAGAGTCCGGAGCGCGGGAGAATGACGTGTAGCCGGGCCGGACAGTGGCATGCAAATCATGTTATTTACATGGTCAGCCCCTCCTCGCAGCCCCAGAATAGAGCTGTGATAGGCCAATGTCTGCGCAGTTAGTTTAAAAATGTATGTAAATACACATATTAGCAAGTAATTTACGTAAGTACTTAAAAAAGTGCGGAACATCCCTGATAGAGGAAGAGACCGAAAGGGAAGCCACAGTATGACCCGTTCCACCCTTTCCTTTCGGGAAAAATTGTGGGAATCTGAATAAAGCAACCTAGGAAAGCCACGCCCGGTAAGCAGAGAAGACTTTTGTCTAACAGCCTCGGGTCTAAGAACATTTTGGGCGACCCAGCCTGGAAGAACTATGCAGATGAGGTTATTTAAATGCCGGGCTCCCTCCACCACGGCCAGGTTTGGGGGAGGGGGTCAGGGGCTCAGGCCTACCCTGTAGGTGGGCTAGTGCGGACTTGGGGATGGCAAAGAAGTTGGGGATGTCCTGAAGGGGTTGCGCCTGTCCCTGACAAGGCACTTGCGACTATCAGTTCACCAGGACACAAAGATAGACACTGGTCTGAAGTATGCACAAGTCAGGGTTGCACAAAGGCCTACCCTACTCAGGGTTCACGGTCACACACAGCTGTATCAAGGGTGCCAAATTCACACAAGACAAACACAGACCTCAGGGCATAAACGCACAGTCACACGCAACAATCAGACACAGTCTGGGAACTTCCAGCATCAAACATGCATGGAGATCACCTAGAGGCCTGAATTTCCATTCCCTGGCCTTGGTCCCAAACAACACCAGCCCCATGGATACAGTCACCAAGGGCACAAAGTAGTCATGAGCAATGGTGTCACACACACAATCAGCACATATGCCTACAGACTCTGTCACACACGCGTCACAGGACACCAGTGCTACACAGGTGGGCCTCCAGCATGCCTTAGCACAACACGGGCAGTTACAGATTCCCTCCACAGCACCACCTGAGTCACAGTGTCCCCCCAACGCCACATCCAATCCAGAAACATGACCCCCACACACCATGACACGTGGTTCTTCCATCAGGAATCTCTTCTGTCTCCCCTCCCTCCCCATCACCCCAAAATAAGAGAGGCCAAGACACAGGTGTAAACAATGCTTTATGGGGTGGTGGGGACTGGACAGGCCTCCAGGCAATAAATAACACGTACTCGCAATGGCGGGGAGCTGGGGCCGAATGCCCTGATCTCAGGCTTTGGGAACTCTTCGAGTATGGTTAGGGGTTCTGGGGGGACGGGGATTAGCCAAGACAGAGGAAGCAGCAGCAGGTACGGATTCCCCCTTCCCCCGTGGCTCAGTCTTGCCCCTCAGCCAGGCCCCACCAGGCCAGGGAAGGGGGACAGGTGGCGGGGCAGCTTCTCTGGGGCCAGGACAGGTGAGGGGCTCGGCCTCCCAGGGCCTGGGTCTGGGCCCCGGCCCGAAGGGCAGGGTTGGTCCTGGAGAACGGATGAGCTGAAAAAAAAGCGTGTGGTGAACTAAAGGGACCCTGGGTCTACCTGGCTAGTGTCTCTGTCTCATTTCTGGGTATCTTCCTGCCTTCCTGTGTCTGTCTGTCCATACCTTTCTCTCTCTTTCAGAGTTTCTGCACTGTCCGATTTTGTGTTTCTCATCTGCTGGTAATTTGGGGCTGTCACTCTGAGGGTACCTGCATCTCCCTGTTTGTCTCAGAGGGCTGACCCCTGGAGTCTGCAGAGGGGTATCTCAGTATCTAAATTTCACGCCCCGCTCCCTTGTATCTCTGTGTCCCTCTGTGTTTCTGGACTGCCCTGGCTCATTCCAGTGTCTTCCAAACTGAGCGGACACCTTCGGTTAGTGCTTGTTGCTTCAGCTACAGATAGCATTACCTGGGAGCTTCTAGAAATCCGGAAAGCACTTCAGAATTTCTGGGGTGAGGCCCAGGCATCAGAATTTTTTTAAGCTCTCCAGGTGATTTCAATGTGCAGCACCGCATTAGTGGGCTGGGAAATCAGTGTGATGGGCCTTGGCCAATGTTTCAATGAAACAGAATAAAATAGAAGATATCAGAGGGGCATCATATATAATACTGACTATTTGGTCCCTAGAGACACCAAGCAGTGGTGGGTGTCAGAGGCTGGGGGGAATGTTTAATGAGTACGGGGTTTCCTTAGGGCAACAAAAATGTTTTGGAACGTTTTTTTGGAACGTTTTCATGGCTAACTTATGCCATGTGAATTTCACCTCGACTAAAAACAAAAACAAAGAATATTAGTGCTAGAAAAACATGTTTCAGCTTTGATGTGTGTGGAACTGTATCAGATCAAGACGTCTAAAATGTATCTTCTCTTGCAGAGTGCAGTCAAAAACGTTTGAAAAAGCCCGGTCTTATTACATTTGATTCACTGAGAGCAAACCCTGAAAAGCACGCCATTCTGAGCCCTCAGGTGAAGAATACACACCCATCCATTCCTACAAAGCCCCAGCTCTTTCAAATAAACAGCCCTCATTTCTCAAGTCTTTAGGAAGCATCAGGCCCTGTGCTAAGGACTTTACATGAATTGATGTAATTAATCTTCTCAACACCCAAAGGAGGTAGGTACTATTATTAGCGCCATTTTACAGGTGAGAAAATGGAGAACCCAGAGTGTCTAAATAATTTGCCTAGGGCGCATGAGTGGCTCAGTGGGTTAAGTGGTGCCTTTGGCTCAGGTCATGATCCCCAGGTCCTGGGATTGAACCTCGCATCAGGCTCCCTGCTCAGTGGGGAGCCTGCTTCTCCCTCTGCCTGCTGCTCTGCTTACTTGTGCTCTCTGTCAAATAAGTAAATAAAAATCTTTAAATTAAAAATAAATAAATAAATACATAAAGAATTTGCCCAGAGTCGTGCAGGTAGGAAGCGACAGAGTCAGAGTTGAAAACCCAGGCACCCTGGTCTGGGATCTCTCACCTGTCACCTCCTTCCCTTCTTTTTTTTTTTTTTTTTTTTTTTTTAAAGATTTTTTTTATTTATTTGACAGAGAGAAATCACAAGTAGGCAGAGAGGCAGGCAGAGAGAGAGGAGGAAGCAGGCTCCCTGTTGAGCAGAAAGCCCGATGTGGGGCTTGAACCCAGGACCTGGGATCATGACCTGAGCTGAAGGCAGCGGCTTAACCCACTGAGCCACCCAGGCGCCCCAACCTCCTTCCCTTCTCAGATGGGGAAGACAAACACAATAATGACTGAGTGTTCAGAGCTGAATGCTTTAAAACGTAGGGGGCACCTGTGAGACCAGCCGGCTAGAGGTAGTGGCCCCGGGTGGGAAGGTGACAAGGGTCTGGCAAAGACCAGATGACAAAGGGCAGTTGGTGCAAGAAAGGAGGTTGGAGGGGCACCTGGGTGGCTCAGTGGGTTAAAGCCTCTGCCTTCGGCTCAGGTCATGGTCTCAGGGTCCTGGGATCGAGTCCTGCATCGGACTCTCTGTTCAGCAGAGAGCCTGCTTCCTCCTCTCTCCCTGCCTGCCTCTCTGACTACTTGTAATCTCTATCAAATAAATAAATAAAATCCTTAAGAAAAAAAAAGAAAGAAAAAAGAAAGAAAAAAGAAAGGAGGTTGGAGGACAGATACGCCCCAGCGGAGCCACAGCAGGTGCAGGGGTGTGGAAAGAAACAGGGCTGCCCAAAACACTCACCCTTGACTCCTCTCTCTCAAATGCCACATCCATTCATCAGGAAATCATGTTGGCTCTGCCTTCAAAGTATATCCAAGGTCTGAGCACTTTTCCCCACAGCGACCCTGGAGCAGCCAATGGCTGGAAGCAGGGGAGGCAGTGGGGGGGGGGCGTGGGGGGTTGTGAAGCACAGGGCAAATTGGCAGGACATACACACTCTCGAAGAGGTGGGGATGGGACCTTATCCTGTAGGGCCTTGTAAGCCCAGCAAGGAGTGTGGACCAAGCATAGGGGAAGCATGGCTTCCTGGAGGAGGGGGAGGAGGGGGAGGAGGGAAGAGAGGGAAGGAACAGTGTTTCTGACAGAGGGAACAGCATGAACGAAGACCCAGAGAAACGGGAAGAACTTCAGGGTGTCTGCAGCGGCCTGAGCGGTGGGGAGAGGTGTGAGTTGAGGCAGGTGAGGCTGGCGGGGCAAACACCAGGCTACGAGCTTCGGCTCTGTCCCATGGACCCTGGGAGCCATGGGTGGTTTTAAACAGGGGAGGGACAGGATCAGATTTGTGCTTTAGAAAGACCCAGTGGCTACATCAAGAGCAGGCAAGACTACAGAGACCAGGGAGGAAACAAACCTAGCCATGTCTCAGTCCCTCCTCTGCCTGTCCCCCTATCCTGTCCACCACTGTCTCTCAGCTTGACTCTGCAGTAGTTTCTCACTGGTCTCTCAGGAACCACTCCTGTCCACCCCCTCCTCTCCTCTATATGTGGCCAGAGGGATCCTGGGAACACCTGAATCAGGTCCTGTCCCTTCTCTGCTCAGAGCCCTCCCATGGCTCCCATCCAGCCCAGGGTACAACCCAGAACCTCCTCATGGACAACAAGGCCCTATCCGATCTGTTTCCCCCCATACCTAACCTCATCTTCTCCCTCCCACCCCAAACACACACACATATTCTGCTCCAGCCACACTGGCCTCCATGGACTTCCTGATCCAGGCCAGGCATGCCCCTACCTCAGGCCCTTTGCACTGGTTGTTCTCTCTGCCTAGAACACTCATCCCCCAGGGACCCATATGAACCCCCCAGCTCCATTCCCCTCCTTAAGGTCTTTGGTCAAATGTCACCTTTTCAGTGAGGGTTTCCCTCATCATGGAATATCTCCACTGCTCACCTCTTACCTACCCTGACTTTCCCTTTATTTTTCTCCACAGCTCTTATCTTCTTAACTACCACGTCATTTTCTCATGTGTCTTGCTTATTGCCTGTCTCCTCCCAAGAGCATGTTGGCTCCACAGGGGCAGGGACTGTCTGTTTGGCCCACTGCTTGAACAGGGCCTGGCACACAGCGGACACTCAATAAATATTTGCTGAATTAGGCATGGGTGGGTCAGAGATCCCAGGCAGAGAGCTGGTGGCAAGATGGAAAGGACATCCCCAAGGCCAGGACAATGGCTCCTTTCACTCTACTGTTTTTGCCTCTTTCTCACTTTCTCTCATGGCCTCTCCTTTTCTGTGTCTCTGTCTCTGTTCAGTATTCCCCCCTGCCAGGACCCTACCCCTGCCGTCCCAGGGCCCCAGGCTCCCACCTGGCTCCGTGCACGTCTCAGCAGCCACATGGCTGAGGGGTGACGGCCTGGGCGCTCCGAGGCTGCCGCAGCTGGCGGAGGGAGGCATCCCCGTACTGAATGCCCGAGCCCATCCTCTCGGGGTCAAGCTCGCCTGGGAGGTGGGGGATAGGGGAGAGGTCAGGACTGGTCCCCTGGAGACCTCTGGGCCCTGCCTTTCGCTCCCACTCCTACTCTGGGCAGTCAGGGGCCTCACCTGAGTCGATCTTGTTCAGGATGGTGCGGGCACACTTCAGGAAAGCCTCTTCCACGTTCTCACCCGTGAGGGCACTAGTCTCCAGGAACATTAGCTCTGGGGAGCAGGGTCTCAGTCAGTCCCCACCCTCCCCTTGACTCTGACTGACCCCCTCTCATTCTGCTCCTCAAGCATTCCACCTCTGCCCTCACTCCAGGCCCTTGCTCAGGCTGCTGTCCTGCCATGGAGGGCCCCCCTCCCCAGGTGGTTCCGGCCTACATACCTCCTCCTCCAGAAAGTCCTCCCTGACCTCCCAGCATGATAAGGTGGCCTTCTAGCCCCCTGGGCTCCCACAGCCCCCTGTGCCTCCTTTATCCCAGCCCTGACCTCTCTGTAAAGGGTCCTGACTCCCTTCCCGCAAATGCTGGGCCCAGGGTGTCTTTACAGCTATGTTCCCAGCACCGCTAGGCCAGACCCAGGCCCACCATGGTCCACCCTTGAGCCACATGACAAGGTCTCACAGAAAGTAAGAGCCAGGACTCCAGCCCACATCTTTCAGATGGCAAAAAACCATCCTCCAAACCTGGAGGTTACCAACTGGAGGGACACAGACAGACCCTGAGCTTAGTAGATGTTTGGCCAACACAGAAGTTTTCAAATGAGTTTACTCTCACACACCTTTGGATGTGGCTGTTGGTCCTGTCCATGCCCCTAAGGCTACTGCCTGCTAACTTGGAGTCTACCCTGTCCTCTCTCCCCTACTCACAAAACAGGCCAGTATCCCCGGGTCATCGGAGTTTGCAACCTCCGCATTACGCCAACAGCCTGCATTTGTTGACAGCCGTTAACCCAGGGCCTGCTGCCTTGTCCAGGCAGTGCTGAGGGCTCCCCAGGGACCAATCCCCTAAACCAGCCTGCGCTATGCGGGCAGAAACACTGTGATTCCCACTCCCCAGGTAAGGAAAGACAGCTGACGTGCGGCAACACTCGAATCTGAACCCAGACCTCTCAGTGCCCACACTGCCCTGCTAGGCACAGCCACAGACAGCCGGGAGGCCCACGGGCCCCAGTGGACAGCTCCTGCTTCTCTCCTGAGGCCCCCTCCCCTGCTGGCCCACCACAGGGTCCTCACCGTTCTCCTGGGCAAAGCGAGAGGCCTCCAGGAAAGTGACCTCGCGCTCCAGGTCTAGGTCTTTCTTGTTGCCACAGAGGATGACCACGATGTTGGGGCTGGCCAGCGTGCGGGCGTCCGTCAGCCAAGCGGCCAGCGAGTTGTACGTCTCCCGGCTAAGGAGAAGGGAGAGAGGAGGAAGGGAGGCAGGCACAGGCTGGGGGTCCCGCCCGGCCCCGCTCCACGCTCTCCGTGCACCCACCTGGTGATGTCGTACACCAGCAGGGCTCCAGCCGCCCCTCGGTAGTAACTCCGCGTCACCGACCTGTGGGGCCAGGGGGATCCAGTCACCCCCGAGGCTGGGGTCTGCCCTGAGATTGCCCCCCTCTGCGGAGAGAGACTGGTGGTTCGGAGACCCCCCTTTACTGCTGGCCCATCTCCCCAAAGCTGGCGATGGTCTGGTCTCAGCACAATTCCCTTCTCTGCTGCTCTCTTTGTCTCCCTCAATCTCTGCCTCTCTTAGCGGTCTGCCTGTCTTCGACTCTCTCTGTGTCTCTGTCTTTCTGTATCTCTTCACTGGTTTGTGTCTTTCCGTCTCTCTTACATGTGTGTCTCTCTCATTCCTGAAGGCTCTCTATCTCTGTCTGTCGCTCTGGCTCTGGTCCTCTCATCCTCGCTCTTGATTTCTCATGCATTCGCTCATTCCTCATTTCCTGCCATCTCCCCTTTGCCCAGTCCTGACCAAGTGCTCTGCAAGGACATCTGCTTGTCCCTCTTCTGCCCCGTCTCTGGGAGGCCCTGTTCCCAAGGGGGGCCAGTGGCCCGCATCTCTGCGTCACCTGTCTGGGTCTCCCTCAAACTTGGGCAGTCATTCCATAAGCATTAAGCCCAGCACAAGCCATATATCCTTGGCCCTCTATCTCTCTCGCTCAGCAGATCAACACACCAATATTAACTTAGCAGCTACATGGTGCTAGCCTGGGGCCACACCTCTCCATGGACTCGACTCCTTCATGTCCCTCCTCTCCGTCTCTGTTTCTCCAAATCGGGGTTTCCAGGCATCGACCACCTTGTCTGCAGACCTTTCCTGAAGACATACTGTGTGCTGAGCCCTACACAGTTCTCTCCCCTCTGCCACACACATCCATATCTCCATCTCTGTGCCTTCACCTGTCCCACCCTCCCTGTCTCTGGCTCCGACCTGTTTCTCTCTGTGTCTCTTTATCACCCTTACCTTGCTCTTCTTCTGGGTCTCAGTCTTTCTCTGTCCCTTTCTGAGTGTATCTCTTTTCCAGTCTCCCTCTCTTTAGTCTCTCCCTTTCCACCTCACCCCATCGCCCCCACCCTGGGCGCCTCTCCCTGGGCACAAGTCTCCATCCCTCCAGCCATATGGGTTGATCAACTGCAGTCTCTCTAGGGTCTGTGGGTCTGTCCCTTCATTATGCTTCTTTCTTAACATCATTTTCCCGCACTATCCCTGCTCCCTCTCCAAGACTCTTGCTCTCTCTGGCTATAGGTACCTGTACTCAGTCTCCATCTCTCTTCCCCCGCCTTGCGTGCTCTCTCAATGGCTCTGTGTCAGATCTCCAAGTGACTGCACACACCTCTCTCTCTCCCTGTCTTGCTCTCCCATTTTCTCTCCTCTCTCCTCTACCCCCCTCCCTTGGGAGCCCAGCCCACCTACCGAAACCGCTCCTGGCCGGCTGTGTCCCAAATCTGGAGCTTCACAGTTTTTCCACCCACGTTGACCACCCGAGATCCAAACTCCACGCCGATTGTGTGGTTGGAGTCCTGTTTGACTGGGAGTGGGAGGGAGAGAAGAGGCAGTGCAGGGGCTCAAAAGATTCCCTGTCCTCCCTGGCCTCCTCAGCCTGTACCAAACCATTCTCGTTGCTGGGGTGACTGAGGCTCAAGGAGGATTTAGCAAAGGCGAGGGCCAGGCAGCCAGCACTGGAATTGTACTTATGGCCAGCCCTGCCCCTGCCCCCGCCATGCCCACGCCCACAGTTCAGTGCTCCCAGGACCACTCCCAGAAACTCACACTTATTCTCAATGAACTGATGAAGGAGACATGATTTGCCAGTTCCTGCACTGCCAATCACCAGGAATTTGAAGAGGAAGTCTGAGCAGATGGAGCCAAGATCAGGGAAACCCATATGGAGAGAATGATACAGGGCAAAAAAATGGAAGCCAAGAGACCATCACAGTTACAAGGGTACAAAGAGACACACGCAGCAACAGAGCTACAGTAACAACGGTCACAGACAATTCTTACACAGCGCTTACCACATAACAGGCACGGTTCTAAAGTTCTTCACTACTGCAAGCTCACTTATTCCTCAGAAAAACTCTATGAGGGAGGATACTAAAAAGTATCCCCATCTTCCAGATGAGGAAACTGAGGCCAGAAAGGTTAACTGGCTTCCCCAAGATGCCATAGCTGGGCAGAGCTGGGATCTGAATCCAGGTCTACTGGCTCCAGAGTTCAAAAGTTTGGCTATTACCTAGTTAAAGCCTCTTGAAAGCCATCTTATGGAGGACTATAGGCTTGCCCTTGCCCCTCACGACTTCACCTCCCACCACGGTGGCCTTCAGTCTATTCCCTGAAAATGGCAAGCTGGGTCCCACCTCAGGATCTTTGCACTTGTTCCCTCGACTTTTCCCTGCTTGTTGAAGGATCGTAGCTCCTTCTTACTCGTACTAGTGCTATTTCTACCGCACCCTGTCCTCCCTCCTCCTCTTCATCCATCCATCCATCCATCCATCCATCCATCCATCCTTCCAGATTTTTCAATTCTCGGTTCCTCCATCCATCCCTCTGCCCCCACGCTCAAGTGTAAGCCCCGACCCTTGCCACGAGTCCCTCCCACCACTTAATTCAAGGACAACTCATCCCCAGCCCCACTGCAGACCTCTCAAGCCAGAGCAGTCCCAGGGTCCACAGCATCCCTTTGGGGTTCTCCCCGCCCACCATCCTCCAGTCCTGCCATTCATAAAGTCAGCCCCACCCCATCCACTCAGGCTCCGCCCCGACACATTAAGACCTACCCTTTCCCTCAAGGCCTGCGCAGGTCCATCAAGACTGGTTCCCTCAAATCCCGCCCCAGACCCGTTTAACCCACACACCAGACCCTCAGGCTCCGCCCAAATCGATGGAGCTCAGCCTCGGACCCACTAAACCCCTCCCAGCATCCACTAGGCCCTGCCCAATGCCAGACCCCGCCCCCTGGCACATAAGGCCCCGCCCCACTTCCCAAAGGCCGCATCCTCCCTGGGCCCAGACCCCAGACCCCGACTTCGGCCCACCACCCTCACCGTAGGTCTCGGCCATGACTCGGTCGCGGCCACTTGGGGCCGCAATATGGCGCCGCGGCCACGCCTGCTCCTCGGCTGGCAGCCGCTCCACTCCGGCTGCAGCCCCGGCTCCTTCCTACTCCCGGGGCCGGCGCCGCCACTTCCGCCTCCACCTCCCTACGGCAGTACCCGCTAGGGCTGAGGCATACCAGGCCACGCTTCCCAGAGGCAGGGATTGGTGAGCTCGACGGCTGGCAGGCGGGACAAAAGGCGAGGATTGGCGGCGCGAGAAGGGAGGGGCCAAAGGGGGAGGGACCAAGCGAGCGATTGGCGGAGCTAGTGGGAAGGGACCGTACGGAGATGCCTTGCCGACCTGAGAAACGGATTTGGTCAGGAGTATGGGTGCAGAGTCGAGACTCCGGATTGGGTAGGAGTGGGCTTGGGGGCGGGGACATGGCTGCAAAGAAGTGGGCATGGACAGCATCGACAGAAAGACCCTGAAGAACAGCGGATATTGAATTGGCGAGCGCTCTTTCTGACCTCAAAGGCAAGAAAGAGGAAAACTCGGGGGTGGGGGAGATACGCGCAGGCTAACCTCCCATCTCCCTTTGCAGATGCCTCTATTCTGTGATTTGTGTCTTCCTCATGGTCCGATTCGCTCATTCCCAATAGTCCAACTCCCTCTCGTTAGTCTAGAGAGGACACTATGACCCGCAACCGAGCTGTTCAGGTTATTCTGCCTTCTCATTTGCTTGTGTGTGATATTTAAGTTTAGGAACCCACCTCCAGTACCCAGCATGGAGCGAAGAGCTTTAGTCAGTGGAATTCTGCCTAGCAACCACTGACGTTACCACGGTCAGGGGGCTGACTGGCTAAATTCAGGAGCCTGGGGAAACAATTTCTTTGTTACACCCCCCCCCCCATTAAGACCACAGAGACCCGCATATTGCACTTGGCTGTTATATTTGCGTAAAGCCGGGAAGAAAAAAAACAGCAGGGACAGTGGTAGACTGAGCTCACTGGCAGTAGAAATCCCATTTCTGAAAAAGAGAAAGGAAAACAGTGGGGAGAAAACCAGCGGTCACACACACCACAAAGGATCTAGTGATTTTAGCAAAGGCTGTGGCGGCAGGGGCCAGGTTTGGCCAAACGCGTGCAATGCAAATTAGCCCAGAGCCCCTTAATCTTTGCGCCGCTCAATCTGACAGGGACTTAACAATCACTCCCCATTTTACAGAGGAGAAAACTGAGGCAGGGACTTTGTCCCAGCACACACAGCTACGCTGCCGGGGAGCCAAAGGCAGGAGAATCTTTACTCATTATCCCAACCCCAGGGTCCTCCCTCTGGATCCCCGCCAGCCCCCAAGACACTCACATCTGTCTTCACATCGATTTTGCCAGGTTTCAGGGTCTGGTCCTCACGTACAACACTACTGGGGAAATAGCCCAGGCGAGCAGCTAAATCTCCATAGTAATCTCCCTGAACCTGGAGAGGAAAAATTCAAAGCCAGGTCTGGGAAGATGGCAAACTCATTCCTATTGAAGACCATAGCACTTTTCTTCTTCCTGATCTCCAGATGGTTGGCTCCATCCCTGTCGCTCAGACCTCAGCTTACAGTCACTGCATGGCAGCCCTCCCCGACCACCCGAAGTAGCCACCGAGTCAATGTGTATTAATTCTCAGAGGAGCACATATTTGCTGATATTTTTGGATGGCCTGTCTCCTTCTATTAGAATAAAAGGGATCATTCACTGTTGTATCTTCAGGGTCGGGAACAGAGCCTGGCACTATAGTGGGTGCCCGATGATTGCTCAACAAGGTAAACACCAAGTAGATCACAATACCCCCTCTCCCCTCACCCCTGCCAAACTACTTCAGTCCACCCCCTCAAATTTTCCCTTTGGGTGGAAAATTAGGTCATACTCCCACCCCACCCCCATATCCTTTCCTCTTCTGTTCTCTGAAGACTCACACTGCCTCCCCAGAAGAGCCGCCCTCGGCCCTTCAGCTTGGAGAAGACATACACGACTTGGCCCCTGTGTATGGTCAAGAAACGGCAGTCGGGAGCCACGTAGTCCTGAAGGGCCACAGCCATGGAGATAGGGTCTGGGGAAGGAAGAGAAGGGAATGACAGCACCCTCCACATGGGCTGGCCACCCCAGCCCCCAGTCCCCAGCTCTTACAGCTGCATTCCTCATCAGCACACAGCTTGCGGTCAGCCAGCTTGGGCATGGCGCGGCCCCCGACACTGGGCCCCAGGAGGGCAGACAGCAGAATGATGACAACAAGGAACACTGGTGACCCAGCCATCATGGGCTCTGAGCAAGAAAGTGATCGAGGAGGAAATGGGGTCTCTAATTTCCTTATGCCCTCCCTCTCTCCAGCAACACAAGGAAACCTGTGTTCTCCGTGCTTTCTCCGCCCTTAACTAGTCCCAAATTTCGCCCACAACATGGAGAGGCTGCTACCCAGCCAGAACCATTTCAAGGATAGGGTGAGGGCTGCCTGCCCAGGAAAATGCCCAGATAGGCCCAAAGCAGCCCAGGCCACTCCAAGTGCCAGCCACCCCCCACCCCCTCAACAATACAGGTTGAGATATTCAATTCCATCTTCTCTTAAGGCTGCTTGGGTACCTGGGCCCCTTCCACGAACAGAAACAGGGAGCTAGTACAGAAAACTACCTTGGAATTTCCTGTGCTTGAGGACAGAACAAGGCAGCCTTTTGATCGCCAGAAACAGACCCCACCCTCAAGGACCAAGTATTTTATGCTGGATCTTAAGGCTAGTAATGCCCTCCCATAATCACTATTTATCTTCCCAAGGCACTTCCTGACTGGGTGACCTGGGCTAAGCAATTTTTCTGAGAGCCTCGCCTACTCCTCTGTAAAATGGGGATCAGGAAAGCAAAGTCATTCAGAGTACTCAGCACATAATTTTTATCTTATTAACTCAAATGGACACTCTGCATCACCTTAAGAGGGCTGTTATAACCCCTCGCCATGGAAATGGCAGGGAGAGCCTTCAGAAACTTGCTCAAGGTTAGAGCCAGAAGCAGAAAGGCCAGATCTGGCTCCAGGCCCACACCTGTCAGAGTGTGGAGCTGTGGAGCTGTCTGTTGCCCAAGGTCAGGAGAAAGTGGGGGGAGGGGGATCCGAACTCAAGTCTCAACCTCTAAAACTGTTTCCAATAGATCTCCGTGCCCAGGTCATTCTCCTGGGTGGCATCTCCCGTCCTCGAGCATTCTTACCTTTGGCCTCGAGTCCAAACTTTTGTGAGGGGGAAGTAAATTGGGCTTGGGGGTGGGGCAGAATTCAAGGTCAGAGCCTGGACCTCAGCCATCTCTGTGCCCTCCAATACCCAGCACCGCCACCATGGACAGGAGAAACTGCTCTGCTCCAAAGCCACGTCCAATGACCACCGTTCCTTGATCACCTGGGACTGTTGCCAGCCCTACCACCCCAGCTGTCTTATCAGAACATAGTATTTGCAGTTGGCTTGTGTATTTCATTCACCACTGTGTCCTGTGCCGAGAACGGTAGGTACACGGCAAGTCTTTGCTGAGTTTATAGTGTTTCCTGAGTGCCTGGCAGCAGTGGGTGTGTGTTTGGGGTAGTGGTGTGTACTGACAGTAAGGACCGAAGTACTAACATACAGGAACTCTTCCCTTACAGGAGAAGAAAATGAAGCTTGGAGTCGGGACATCCACTGCTCCTGGGGAACAGCTAGGGAGTACACCAGGCAGACAATAAAAACCAGGATCTGTGGTTGCCAGAGTGGTGGGCAAGATGTTTCCATTTGCCATCGGCAATAAAGACTTGCCTTAGTGGAGACAAGGATTCCTTTCTCCCTTCAGTCTTTCAGATCCTAAAGGAGAGAGACTGTATTTGGTGCTGTAAGTCTTTATCACTGCAAATGCTGATGTTCCTCTTTAATAGAAAAGAGCAGACAGAACAGAAGCAAGCTTGGGATGAGAGCCTCCACAGACAATGACCAGACAGTACTGAACACTGGCTTCAGATACTCATTTCTATGGTCAATTTTCTACTGGCAAATGATCTCGTTTTTCTATGTGCATGGCGTAAGAGTCTTAAACACCACATGTATGTATTTTTTAGTCCATGAAAAAAATCGCCAGGGGTGTCTCATTAAGCATCTGATTTCATTCAGCTCCTAATCTCAGGACCCTGAGATCGAGCCCCAAGTCGAGCTCCCTACTCAGCTGTGAGTCTGCTTGTCCCTCTCCCTCTGTGCCCTCTCCCCATTCTCTCTCAAAAAAATAAATAAAATCTTAAAAAAAATTTTTTTTCCAGATGAGGTGTGTAAGAGACTGCTGAAGAAGATCCCTCCTTTGATCTCCCTTCTTACCCATAGCTTCAGCTGGGTTATGTGACTGTCCAATCAGAAATTCCTTTTCCTAGACTCCCCTGCAGCCCCGGGACTGGAGGGCATGGTTCAGCCACCTGGCCGAGGCTCCTGGCTGGCAGATTGCCAGCAGGGAAGATTAGCGCTGTTTGAAGTGGCCACACCCTTTGTGCCTGGTCAGTGGCTTCCCATGTGGGAAGGGCACTTCCACTCCTTCCTGAAGGCCGGACTGCACCTCAATCAGAGACCGCAAACCTCAACTCAAGTGTCTCAAGCCCAGGATACCCCTCCTTCTATCCTTCCAATGAGTTCCTGAGCATCCAGTTCCCTTCCTTTTTTTCCTGAAGTATCCAGCATGGTTTCTGGAGCCTGTCACTATGACAGAGGCATTCTTTCTGAAGATTCAAAAAAGGCATAGAAAAACCTCTTTCTTGACACTCTTATCATGTTAGGAAAAAAACATACGAATCTACAAAATGAATAGTGTGCCCTTAAATTTAGGTGGCATCCTTGCATAGTACACGACCTGCCCAACTGTACATGGCATTTGGGGTTTCCATTTCCAGCTCTGAATGCTCAAAGGAGACAAAAGAGGAATTTTTCCAAACTGGTAAAGATGCCTAAAGCTTAGACAAAGTTACCACACTATTCTGTGTTTCCCCAGGGTTGCAAACCCCAACATGCTAAGAGGTCCAGACACCCAGAATATTCTGACGTGTAAGAAAAGAAGGCACAGAGCATAAGAAAATAAAAATGACAAATGGTTGTGAAAAACCAAACCTCAAAAAAACCACTTTAATTCCGGCCTAACAGCGCCAGGTGCAATGTCTGGGGACAGACTCTGGGTACAATGCTGTGTGGCGACCACTCACTCACACACGGCTCTGAGAAGGCCCCCAAGGGGGACTTACCTTCAGGGGGCTGAGCCAAGGGGGGGAAGGGGTGGCCCCAGAACAGGGGGCAGGGGCAGGCAGGGGGAAAAGGTGCTACTTCTTGGCAAAGGAGATCTTCATGGCATTGTTTTGGGTGATCTTGAAACCCTGCAGTGCGTCCCGAGCGGCCCCTGCCTGGACCTCATTGTCAAACTCCACAAAGGCAATGTCATGCCGCCCAGGGACCAGTCGGACCTCCTTGAAGCCAGGGAACCTGAAAGAAGGGAACAGATCTCAGGGAGCCAGACTCGGCATCTCCCCCAAATGTTCTGGCATTGGGAGCGTAGAGGCCAGGGATGCTGCTGAACATCCCACAATGCACCACGGGTGATGATAATCCAGCCCCCAGATGCACACAGTGCGAAGTGGAGGAACCTCAACAGAAACAAGTACACGCAAGACAAACGTGTCATTTAGGGAAATATTTTAACGTGAACACCTATGCCTTTGTAACCTACAACTTAGATCAAGAAACAGGACGCATGGGGCACCTGGGGGGCTTAGTCAGTTAAGCATCTGCCTTCGGCTCAGCTCATAATTCCGTGGTCCTGGGATCGAGCCCCAGATTGGTCTCCCTGCTCAGTGCCTGCTTCTCCCTCTGCCCCTCCCCCTGCTTGGGCTCTCTCTCTCTCTGCCTCAAAGTCTTTTAAAAATAAAAATAAATTTTTAAAAACTTAAGAAAAAGAAACAGGAGGGGTGCCTGGGTGGCTCAGTGGGTTAAGCCTCTGCCTTCGGCTCAGGTCATGATCCCAGGGTCCTGGGATCAAGCCCCGCATAGGGCTCTCTGCTCAGCAGGGAGCCTGCTTCCCTTCCTCTCTCTCTGCCTGCCTCTCTGCCTACTTGTGATCTCTATCAAATAAATAAAATCTTAAAAAAAAAAAAAAAAAGAAAAAGAAAAAATAAAGAAACAGGACACTGCCCCCCATGTCCTTCCCCAATCATAACCCACCCACCCTGTTCCAGGAATAACACTACCCTTTTTACGATCCACTGTTCCTCTCATTTCCCTGTTTTCTTCCCTAACTTCCTTCCCCATTGGGCAACCATGCTCACGGTTGCTGGGTACACTTTCTTCTGCCGCTGTTCTTACAAAGTACGTATTGTTTTACAGAAGGATATACGTGTGGTACTGTTTTTTTCTGTCTTACGGAGTTTCGCAAAATTCCCTGTCGGCACCGTCACAAAGAACCACCCGTGCTGCTCTGTTCCTCCGGCTTGCCCCAGAGCAGACCACAGCCGAGGAGCACGTCTGACCTCTCCCATCTCCCCAATTCCCCAGCAGCCTGAGAAATGAGGTCCATCCACACCACACCCCTTAGGACTTGTCTTTTTTTTTTTAAGATTCCATTTATCTATTTGACAGAGAGATTTATTTATTTGACAGGCAGAGAGGCAGGCAAGGGGGTGGGAAGCAGGCTCCCCTCCGAGCAGAGAGCCCAATGTGAGGCTCGATCCCAGGACCCCAAGACCACGACCTGAGCCGAAGGCAGAGGCTTGAGCCACCCAGGCGCCCAGAACTTGTCTTAAGAGTATCTTTAGGGGGCGCCTGGGGGCTCAGTTGGTTAAGCATCTGCCTTCGGCTCAGGTCATGATCCTGGAATCCCAGGATAGGGCTCCCTGCTCAGCAGGGAGTCTGCTTCTCCCTCTGACCCTCCCCTGCCTTGTGCTCTGGCTCGCTCTCTCAAATAAATAAAACCTTCCAACTGCTAGGTACCACCTCACCATTATTTTATATGCACCTAGCATTTTTCTGATTTAGAGACTGCAAAGTGGCGGCCCAGGGGCTCCCCCACCCCTCACGAAGTCAAAGAAGGTCCCACACTGCTATGCCCTAAGCTTGCCACTACCGCACCTCCTTGGCCATGGGCCTGGCCTCAGTTTCCACATTTTAGGCCTCCAGTCACTGTCCTGTCTGCAAATCCCAAGCTGGCTCAGGACGCCACCAGCCTGGACATGGTGCCATCTCCTGGCCATTGCCCTCTGGCCCGTGCCCAGCACCCAGCCCCACTTACTGGTTGAAAAGCATGGACAGCATGAGTTCGTTGGTCTCCTCGGGCAAGTTGGTAAGGAATAAGATGTGATTTGGTGGGTTTTCTGAAAGCTGCAAGGGAGTGACAGAGCCATGAGTCTAGTGCGGTACCTACTGCCTTTCTGTTTCCCAGCACCGCCCTGCTTGAATTCTTTCTGAGCCCTTCACCTGACATCCCTGAGATTGCCTGTCTATACCTCCTTGCCCCCAGCAGGAAACAAGCCACAAAGAGCACTGCTGTAGCCATCAGCAGGCTCCCTGCAGTTCACCGAGTCTGACTAGGTTCTGGTCGCCCCTCCAGCCTCACCCTGACCACCTGAAGCTCCGCCCCCATAACCGAGCCCCAACCCGTCCCTGTCCTTTCCCTTCGCACGTCCCAGCTATTTATGACACCCAGGAGAAGGAGACACTTACAGGCTGGGCAGGCGGCATCTGGCCCGGCATAAGCTGCTGTGGGGGCAGGGCCCCTGGCGGGATCTGGCCAGGAGCCAGGCCTGGGGGCGGGATCATGCCCGGAGGCGGCATGTAGGGAGGCTGGCCGGGCATGTGGTGCATGATGCGGGGTGCCTGGGTCATCGGGGGCATGCCCTGCAGAGAGAGGACGGCAGGGCTGAGCGGGGCAGGTGTGACGTCAGCAGGAGGCAGAGAGAGGAACAGAGCTCGTCGGTGTGAAAGCCACCAAGGAGAGAGCCCAAGGCACCCATGGAGACAAAGGTCACCAGAAGGAAAATGGATGGAGCAAAACCTACATGAGCACAGGCTATACTTTTCCTTACAAAAACTCACCTGGGTGGGGGAAGACACCTGCAGAGAGAGAACAGACAGTGGAAGGCAGAGTGGGAGGGGATGGGCAGGGCAGATGCCGATTGAGACGGGAGGCGTGGTGGGGAGAAGGGAGCCAGGCCGAGGGAGCACAACTCCGACCCCCAGAGGAGATGGGGCGGCCAGAGCGGGAACCACAGCTGAGGACTCAAAGGTGGACAAAAAGCTGGGTGCAGAAGAGGGGAGCGGGTCAGAGCAGGGAAGCAGGGCCATAACACCACCCCACTGCTGAGGCCAGACAGAAAGGGAGCTGGCATTGGCGAAAGCCAGACAAACAGCGTGTGACCCAAGCAGCAGAGCCAACGTGGAGATCCCAAAGTAAGGCGAAGACTTTTCTGAAGTATCTTGTGCTTTTCTCCATTCTGTTAAGAAAACAGGATGTTTCTACTTCTCGGGCCATCACGAAGGTCATGAAGAGATTTTCCTGTTTCCTTCTAGAAGCTTTATTGTTTTAGCTGTCACACTAAGGTCTATGATTCATCTCAAATTAACTTTCATAGCTGAGGTAAGACTAATACTTTGCCTCATAAATATGGACCAATTGGTCCAGCACTGTTTATTAGGGGGAAAAAAAAGTCCGTTTACCACTGGACCTTGTTGGAGCCTTTACTGGCTGAGAAAGCCTGTGTGGACCTTTTCTGGACCCTCTTCTGCAACCTGGTCCATCTTCCTCCCCAACATCACATTACCTTGATGACTGCAGTGCCCCCCCACCGTTTTATTCTCCTCTCCCGCCTTGCCTTGCCTCTCCGCACACCTGTGGAAATGGACCGCCAATGTCCCCCAAATTCCTGCTGGCGTTTTGACTGGATTTGTGTTGCGTGTTAGACCAATCTGGAGGACTGGCATCTTAAGTTTTGAGTCTCCCATCCATTTGCTGAGTTCACCTCCCACTTCTCTCTGTGATAGTCTATACTTTTAATGGGTGGTTTCTGCACACCTTTCGTTACATTTAATCTTGAGGTATTTTCAAATTTGGAGTCTACTTGTTTGTTGCTAGCACAGAGAAATAAAACTGATTTCTTCCACACTGATCTTCTCTCTGGCGAGCCTGCTAAATTAAATTCACTAATTAATCCAAAAAAGTTGGTTCATGGCTTCCTCTCGATTTTCTGCACAGACATTAAGACACAGACAACAAGGTCAAGGGGAGAAAGAAACTAAGGGACAGACACACAAGAGTAAGAAAGCTTCTGCAAAACAGTCAGACAAGCATGGAGGCACTTCCAAGTGCAGACATCACCCAGCTGTGCTATCCCTCAATGAGAGGCGAACAAGTTCTAGAAGGAAATGGAAAGGGAGCCAGAACCCCAAGGGGAGCCCTCCCTGCCCCGACTGTGCCCACATGCCAGGCCATAAGGCTAAGGCAGGCCTGATGGAGAGAGGGCAGCATCTCTTGGCCCTGGCTTACCGGAACAGGCCCCTGGACAGCCCCCACCACAGGGGTGGCTGCCCCACCCTGCACAGCCTTCTTGGCTGCTGGGGTTTCCTGGCTCTTGGGCTTCCTCTTCTCCCGCTTGCGGTCCCGCTCCACAAAGGTGCCCTTCATCTTAGCAATGATATCGGAGTCAGTCTTTGCATACTGAATGCGCTGCCAAACAGAGAGCAGAGGGTGAAGAGCGTCGATCTCAAGGCCTAATTGCCTGGGTGCAAAAGCAGACCTTTACCAGCAGCTCAGTGAGTCCGGTTATTGAAATCGCATGGCCTCAACATCCTCATCTAAAAATGGGGACTGTGGAGATTTCCCACTTGAAAAGATGACCATAAGGCCTGAATGAGTTTCAGTGCTTGGAACAGTAGCTGGCACACAGTAAGTGGGTTGCTGGGATTTTGAAGGGAATATGGGACAGTACTGAGCATCGGGTCAAAGGCAGAAATCCGAGGAAACAGGGCCAGGATAGGAACATTATGCGGGGAAGGGGTGGTTCCAATCACACAAGAGTTCAGACCTCCAGAGGTGCTTGAGTGACTCAGTTGTTAAGCATCTGCCTTCGGCTTGAGTCATGATCCCAGAGTCCTGGGATCGAGCCCCACATCGGGCTCCCTGCTCAGCGGGAAGCTTGCTTCGTCCTCTCTCACTCCCCCTGCCTGTGTCCCCTCTCTCACTGTGTCTCTCTCTATCAAATAAATAAAATCTTAAAAAAAAAAAAAAAAAAAAAAAAAGTTTACACCCGCAGGCTAAAGCTCATTCTCAGCAGATTATGGAGACCCTCTACTCTGGGGGTACAGCAATGAGCCCATCAGACAAAGGCCCCGCTCTCATGCTGTACGGAAAGAGAATGAAGAAAAAGATTAAAAAGTGTCTGGCTCAGAGCATGTGACTCTCAATCTCAGGGTTGTGAGTTCAAGTCCCAGGTTGGGCATGGAGCCTACTTAAAAAAAAAAAAAAAAGAAGATACGAATCAAAAATTTCAGAGTGTGGCTAAGAGAGGCCTCAGTGAAGTGACACTGGTATAGAAAGGGAGGGAGGGAGGGAGGGAGATCCAAGGAGGGAGTGAGCAAATTTCACTGGTGTGCTGGAGGCAGCCCTGAGGCCACAGGTGGAGAAGAGCCTGTGGGGAGCAGGGGTCCAAGCAGAGACCAGGAAAGCCATGGGAGAGGAGGAAGAAGCAGGCCGCTGTGAAGGTTCCAAAGGCCAGACCGGCTTGACAGACTCCTGGACAGAACTCTACTGCCAGGGGGCGCCTGGGTGTCTCAGTGGGTTAAAGCCTCTGCCTTCAGCTCAGATCATGATCCCAGGGTCCTGGGATGGAGCCCCAGATGGGGCTCTCTGCTTAGCAGGGAGCCTGCTTCCCCCTCTCTCTTTGCCTGCTTCTCTGCCTACTTGTGATCTCTCTGTCAAATAAATAAATAAAGTCTTAAAAAAAAAAAAAAGTGTCTGAAATGCTCTAAGCAGTGATCTGGGGAGCAGGGGAGGAGGACTGACCCAGTAACATTATGGTCTTTATACTTCAAGAGCGAATTCCCAGCTGCCCCAGAAAAGCCATGTAAGATGCAGCAAATCTGGGCTCACGCCCAGAGGCGACAGCAGGCAAACCAGTGCACCATCCACACAGAGGGGAGAGTTCCAGGCTACCTCACCGCTCCCGGGGCCCACTGTCTTCCACGGGAGGTGACCTGCCTGGGACCTGGACATACCAGCATTTGCTGTTCCCTCCCCAAGGGAGTTGGTTCAGGGAGGCATGTTCCCATCAGGTGAAACTCAGATGATAGAGGGATAAGGGAAAGGGCCCCAAGAACAAAAGATGGCTGCCAGCGATCCGACAGGAACGCTAGTACAGGGCAGCCACTTTAAGCCATTCTCCACCTTCCAAAATGCAGCCCCCTGGCTATGCACATGGTCTCTTGAACCCCAATCTACCCATTTCAACCCATTCACGGCCCCCACCTGGTCGGGGCTGAAGCTCCTGCACATGCAGTCTCCCCTAAACTCCGGCTTCTAATCCATGCTCCCCAACAGCCAGAGGCATCTCCCTAAACACTTCCAAGGCTCCCCAGCACCCCCACCCCATGCTCACCCTTCTCTCCAGCCAAACCAACTTGACCCACTTCCTCGACTGCAGATGCTCTCAGTTATCTAACACCTTCTTCCCTGCCTTCCCTAGCTAGTCCTTCTCCTTTGAGTCTCACATCTAGAAAGCCTTCTCTGGACCCCCAGACTGGGTCAGGTGTGTCCCCTAAGCTCCCCAACATCTGTGCACTTCCCCTATCCTGCTCCTGACTCCTCTGGGTCGTCCCCACCTGAGGTCTGCAAGGGCAGAGCTGGGGGCTCCCTCGGTCACTGGGTACCCCACCGCTGGCTCCAGCACAAAGAACAGTGAATGCTGACAAATAGCCAGAGAGACTCCCGACTTCAGGGGACCAGACTACAGGGGACCAGACTACGGGTGACAAGAGGTCCAGACCCACCCAGTCTGCCACAGCACTCACCATGGGCTTGTCGTAGAAGGGGAAACCCTGCATGGAGCGCAGGGCGTTGGTGGCACTGCTGACCTCCTTGAAGATGACAAAGGCCTGGCCCCTCATCTTCAGGCTTCGGGAAACTAGGATATCCAGGATCTGGCCAAACTGGGAGAAGATGGCATACAGGGACTTCTTCAGCTCTGCAGAGGGAAAAAGGAAAGGCCCATGGGTGACTGGAAGTCTTGGTACCTGTCCTGGGGGCTGAGATCCTTTTTCAGAGCCAAGTGAGGCCCAGAAGGAAAACCATCAGCCACCTGACACAATGTCACAGGTCAGGAACCCCTCAAGGGCCAGCAGTACGAGCAGCAGCCAAGAACACTGGGGTGAGTTGTGGGGGCTCCTCTGAGAGCACGGAGGGTACCGGTACCTCCCCCTGCTTGATGAACAGGAGACCCACGTAACAAAGGGCCTATGACAAATGCTCAATAAATGTGAGCATGCTTTTTCTGGTCACTGGCACCTTGACCCAGGTCTGGGTGAGGTAGCCCTGGCCAACTTCTCCAACCTCGTTCCCCCACACTCCACCCCACTCTCCTACTCCCAGTCATGCTGGCCTCACAGCCCTTTCCCAGGCCAGGACACGGATGCTGCCTCAGGACCTTTGCCCAGACTACTGCCTCCACCACAAAAACCTTTCTCCTGTTGTGTCCACAGCTGTCTCCTTCTAGTCAACCAGGTCTCAGTAAGTGTTCCCACTTCAGAGGCTTCCCCCTGACCATCCCGTCTTAATTAAGGTGCCCTGTTGCCACTCTCCCCACTCCTCGTACCCTACTTGCTTTTCCTTTGCAGTCTTGCCCACCTCCTGACCTCGGATGTTCTTACTGGTTTAGTGATCCTTAACCACGAGCCCTTCCCACTTGCGTACTGCAATACTCCGCGCAGACTTTAGCGGCCACCCATCTCCAAAAACATTTGCGTGAGTAAAGATACCATTATATGTTTTACGGAAAAAAACTTCACCAAATTCTCACAACCACTTCATGAGATAGTGACCGTAACAGTCTTAATTTTACTAAATGGAAACAGATGCTCAGAGGATTATCAGGGGCTCTGGAGTGCCCCGGAGGTACTGGGAAGCTACAGAGAGGTACCCAAGTCCATCTGAACCCCACACCACTGCATCTAACAAACGACCACACTTGACAGGGCGCCTAGCTGGCTCAGCTGGTTGCACGTCTTTCTTCGGCTCAGGTCCTGATCCCAGAGTCCTAGGATCGAGCCCAGCATTGAGCTCCCTGCTTGGTGGGGAGCCTGCTTCTCCCTCTCCCACTCCCCTCACTTGTGTTCCCTCTCTCATTGTGTTTCTGTCAAATAAAATCTTAAAAAAAAAAAAAAAAAAAAAAAAAAGTCACTCCCCTGGAATCTGGGCCTCTCTCCCTTCTCCCCTCTTGCCCACTCAAGTTCAGTCTCCATACATCATCCTCACACCAGACTGTGTCCCTCACCTGGCTCCCAGACGGCCTCAGGACAAAGTCTAACGGCCCACCGCCCACAAGAGGCCAGGAACCTTCAGTGTACTACTCACTGGAGGGTTCTCCCTGGACACAAGCCTCCGTCACACAAAACTAGTTGTTATCTCCAGAATGCCCCAGGGTCTCTTTGGCCGTTAGATATCTGCCCATGTTGGTCCAGGTTCGGAACACTTTTCTCCCTCACCACAACATACACACAGCTTCCTCTACCTGGAAGGCTTCTCTGAGAAGGAACAAATGCCTCTGTCCAGGTGCCCCACTGGCTGGGCACCATACTCTAAGAGCACATACAGGGGACTTACATGGCTTGTCTGGTTTTCTTCGACGGTAACTTTATTGGCAACCTCAAACTTAATCCCAGCAAACTCCTTTGGTTCTCCCTGAGAATTTTCTTTTTTATTCGCCCTCCCCCAAGACTTTTCTTAAGGGGGTAAGAGACAAATTTTACTCAGCCCTTACTAACAACTGGATACCATATAAAGAAGCACTGCATAGATGATGTTTGGCCCAGGTAATCCATGCAACGTCCATGCAAAGAAAAGTACCAGGACTTTGTTCAGTTTTCAGATATAGAAAATGAAATTCAATAAAGGTGATAAAGGAAATGGAAAAAAATACATCGAATGTCAAGAATCGAGTTCTTAAGCTGAATTCCACGCTGGTGGCCTCAACCCCTTTATCTTGCTGTGTGGCCTTGGGAAAGTCACATCACCCCTGAGTCTGGTTCCTAATCTGAGAAAAAGGTGTTATAGCTCCTTCCTGAAGGGCTGTTGGGAGAATTTAAAGTAGTAAAAATGTACATATCAGTACCCGATGATGGTGTTAGCAATGTTACTATAATTCCGTCTCCTTTTGGAAATCAGACACCTCCATCGTGGGCTGATCACTGAGAATACCACCGTGACCAAGACCATCCCAGCGCTTACCCTCATGGAGCTCCCAGATCAGTGCAGACAATCCCATAACAGCCCAGAACAATCAGGGCTTGAGAGGGACATGTCCAAGGCCTATGGGAAGTCAGGGGCAGGCAACTGAGCGGTAAGGGGACGCCAAAGGGTTCTTGGAGGAGTCCTGTGAGCTGAGACGTTCAGGGATGAACCACAGTGACCAGGTTAATGGCTAGAGCGTTAAGATGGACTGCAGGAGCGTTAAAGACACAAAAAGCAGCGTGTGCAAAGGCTGAAGGATTAACCGATAGTTTGGCTGGAGAAGGCGAAGGAAGAGACGTGAATGCGGGGGATGGAAGAAGGGGCCGGCTCCTGCGAGGTCACCTGGAGTCTGGCCTATCCCCAGAACTCACCATCCTTCTTAATCTTCTCGTTGAGATTGTTGATATAAATAGTGTGGTTGGGGCGGGTCTCGGGAACTGCCATGGAGAGGTGCCGAGGTAGAGCTGAAAGAAGGAAAAAAGGTAACTTCAGCCCTGGGTTTCTCCAAATCCTGTCCCAAAGCGGGCTTAACGGGCTGCTCAGGGATCTTACTTCCAGGAGGAAGTGAGGAGAGGCGAGAAAGCGGCACAGCTCGGAAAACAAAGCGAAAGCGGGACCCTGCTTCTCCTCCCCGCGTGGTAGAGGGAACCCTCTAGAGGTCTACTACGAGTCCCAAGATGCTCTACGTGAACCAGTAGGCGGGGCGTCCTAAGTGGCGAATCCCATTGGCCTAGGAGCTCAAAGGGCGGCCCAAGAGAAAAACCCGGATGTAAGAGCCAGTTAAGTAAAGAGACGACTCTGAAGCGCCCTAACCTCGCGCAGCGGGAAGATAGTTTCCCCACACGAGGCGCAAGAAGGCCCAGGAGGCGAACGCTCCCCTGGCCTGGCGTCGATGGCCGCCGTCGCCCAAGATTACTCACCTACAGAGCCGCAGCTCCTGCAAGTGTCGCCGCGTAGGTTTCTGAGCGTCGACTACAAAAGCTTCCTCTCCTGGTCCCGCCTTTGCCTTTCTGCAAGCCAATCCCGCGCAGAAACTCAGTAGCTTGACCAGTCAGAATCAACCTCGCCCCTGGGCCCAAATCTGGCCAATCAAAACGACATTTGGGTTCCCGCCTCGGCAGAAAAACCCCGCCCGACCCGTCCTGAGGGTCTAGGGACCAATCAGCGAAGGCCCACCCCCTCACGCGCTTCTGACCAATGGGGAAGCCGCTCGCCCTTGGGCAGCTTCCGGTGGCGGTCCTTTGAAAGACTCTCCAACACCCCCCCCACGCCCCGCCTTCTCTCGTTACGTGGCTCTCTAGGGATGGGCGCGAGTCGCGAGTCCCGCCACGTGATAAGGGATAATGTGTGCTGCGGCTGCCATTTTGCTGGAAGGGGAGGCGCGTTTACTTTTTGTCTCCGTCATTTATCCCGGCGGTATCGCGGTTCTTAGCGTCCTCTGATCTCTGAGCCTTCCCCAACCTAGAGAGCTTTTCCTTTCGCGCTCTGATTCCAGGACCTTCTCCACGACTAAGCCATCCTCCCTGCCAGGTGTCCTTTTGATGTCTTGACCTCTGTTTTATCAAGGTCAGCTCCAAGGTTCCGAACTCGGGCGTGGGATGTGAGGGGTTACAGAGCCTGAATTCTCTGGTCTTTAGCCCTGGGCTCCAAATTCCCGCCGTTTAGGCGCCCCACCCTAGAGCCAAGCCTTGATTCCCGAGTTTCTAAAACTCGCCTGGGATAATACAGTAACTCTTAATTAAATTCCTCTCCGAGCCTTGCAACCCAGCCCCAAACCACAAATCTAGTTCCGGATAAGGGATCCGCCCTGTTAACCCCTGCTTCCATTGTTCCAAGTGTCATTCCTTGTCCTTTCAGGCCCACTCTTCACCCAAGTTCTGGAACTCCACGCTAAAACTTTCAGAACGTCCATGCCTGCAACTAACTCATTTTTAGAGTATCCATCTGGCCCCGATTCTTGATCTTCCAGCACTTGCATGTCATAGACCCCAAAATGATTTCTCGATGTTCTCCCCTGGTAGACCCCCCAGCCCCTCCACAAACCCTTGTTCCCCAAACCCCCATCACTCCACTTCCTCTACCCCCAAATGTCCCCAATTTAGCTTTTCCACCTCCCTCAAGTCTCCAGGCCCCTATCCCCCCACCCCCACCCCCACTGCCACCTCCACCCCCTGTCAGGGGGCTGGCTCCCCCTCATGTCTTTGGCCTAGAGAAGAGCCAGCTCCTGAAGGAGGCCTTAGAGAAGGCTGGCGCAGTCCCCAGGAGCAGAGATGACGTGAAGAGGCTCCTGAAGCTGCACAAGGACCGGTAGGGTGTCACCGAACCACCTGTCCCCGGGTCATTTCAGCTGTCTTCTCTTGGGGTTTCCTATTTCCTCAAGGTCAAAAACCTCAGCTCCCTGCTTAGACCCATGCAGGGCACGCCTTCTGCAAAGAGGAGAAATCTTGCCCCCACAGGCACCTAGTCCAGGGGCTGGGACAGATCCCTCCCTCACCAGTGACAGCCCAAAGTGGTGAGAGCTATAGTAAGGGAGTCCCGGGGGTGGTCCTGGCCAGACCTGGGGGTTAGTGGGGACTGAGAGCTGTCCCAGCTGTGATGAGGAGAATTAACGCCTGTGCAGAGGCACAGGCTGAAATGAAGAGGTGTTCTTTTCCAGGATCTGCAAATATTTCTTCAACTGGATGGGGGAGGTGGAAAACGTGGAGTTCCACAGGTGGACAGGAGCTAGATCACACAGGGCAGGGGCACCGCGTGGAGGGAGGCAGACGATCCTGAGGGCAGCGGGAGCTGCAGAAGGGCTTTGCACAGAGAGGGAGGCTACCTGTGGGGACTGGAGGTGGTGAGACAGTCAAGGGGTCCAGGAGGAAGCTGGAGCCCCCAGAGATCCAGGTGGGAGAGGGCTAGATCCGGCCTGGGGCTGTGGTGACCTGGTATAACAAGGAGTGAGTTGCCCAGACTCACGGAAGAAACTTCCAGCTTTCTGGACAAGTTTATAATCCGTTTGGTTAGGACGTTTGTCGGGCACTATTCTCAGTGTGTTTAAGCATTTATTTCATTGGGTTAGTGATTCTGTAAGATAGGAACTATGGTTATGTCATGTTCCCGATGAGTAAACTGAGGCTTATGAAGGTGGTTACTTCGCCACAGCACTTAGAGGAACCCAATCTGCACTCTGGCAGCAGGCCTCGGTGCCTTTAACCACTGTGCTGTGTTACCATCTTCCATCAGGACAGTGCTCCAAACTGGGAACCGGGAGCTTTGGGGTTACCCCACCCCCATCAGCCTTGCTCTTTCACTGGCCTTGGAACAGAAATACTGGATAAGCATGTTGCCCAGCCTCTCCTGAGTCCTGGGGCTGTATTGGCTCAAAATCTTATACATGACTTCCCCAAGGGTGGGGCTGGGCAGGCCTGCAAGGGCTCATTATCCGGCTGATCTCTTAGGCTTGGAGTGTGGTCTTACATGGTTCTCCTCAAGGCTGGGTTAAGGGATTTTCATCCTCATTGAATAGGCTTGAGAAGGGGGAAAAAAAAAATCACAGGAAGGGTTTGGGTAAACAGTCACCCGCCTTCAAAAAATTTCCTCTAATAAGTCCATTTTCCTGGCTCCAAGTTGCAAAGATTGTGTACATCTGTTCTTTGCCCATACAACAACAGAGAGAAGGAGCAGGGAGCAGCAGGTAGAAGGAGGATTCCCACTGAGCAGATGAGGATGCGGAGGCTTGGGAAGGGACAAGTGGCTCATCAGGGGAGAGGGAAGTCAGCATCAGAGCCTCGAGCTGCCCTCAGGCCTTAGGACAGGCAGACCTGGGTTTCTCTCCCCATTCCTCAACACTCCACTTTCAATCGCACCTCAAGGCCAGGGGGTGGGGAGGTTGGGGGGTAGATCTAGGAGCTGAGCTGGTTCCTGTGCGACCTGAGCTGGTTCCCATGTGACCTGAGCTCGCTCTGATTCAGTTTCAGAAATGACTTACAATGGATCCTCTTCTGTGCAGACGTGCCGTCCCTCATCCAGGAAGGCCCTCAGTACGTGTGCTCTGATCTGGGACTCCCACCCCACTCTGCCTTTGCTGTGTGCTTCCTGAGGGCCACTCTGTAGGGAGGGAGGCATGGGTTTGTCCCAGGCGTCTTGGAAGGAGGTGGAGGGGAGGGAAAGGGGGGCTGGAGGGTGGGGTCCTGGGTGCATACGCAGTGAACTGTTGGAATGAATGGGCAAGCGAGTAAGTAAGTGAATAGTCTTTATCTTGGACTCCACTTGGCACCTCCTCCTGGAAGCCCAGGTGACCTCTCTCCCCACCTTCCTGCCCTCCCTGCAGCCCACCAAGCCTGGGGAAAGGGAAACTCCCCCAGCACCAGCACAGCACACCAGTTCCTTACACTCCAGCTTCTGGGGGCAGAGGGGGCTTGGTAAAGACATGACTTAGGGGTGGAGGGACTGGGCCTGTCTCTCCCCAGGTGCGGGCTGGTGGCCTTGTGGATGGCAGGCACACTCCTGGCACCACCCAGCGGCATCCCCTTGGAGAGACTTGTGGAGATAGCCATGAAGAGAGGCTACACGGCCCAGGGAGAGATGTTCTCTGGTGAGTTGGGGGCACGGGGGTCTTAAGCCAGTCCTGCGAGGGGACCCTGTTCCAATCCTCTGGCCCTTCTCCCCCACCCAGTAGAATATTAGGAGGTGGACCCTGGAGACAGGTTGTCTTCATTCCGAGCCCAGCTCTGCCCCCTCCTGCTGGGTGACAGTGGACAAGCAGCTTACCCTCTCTGTGCCTCATTTCCTGCATTTATCCAGAGAGGTGGCGGTTGCAGTGCTCATCAGAGGTGCTGATCCCCAGTTATCCTCTGGCTTACAGCCAGGCACACAGTGATCCTTCTGTCTCTGTCACCCCTGCAGTGGCCGACATGGGCAAGCTGGCCCAGGAGGCACTGGGCTGCCAGGTGGAGCAGCTCCATGGTGGCCTGGGCGGTCCCAACAGAGCCCGCGTCCTGTGGCACCTTGTCTCTGGGCATCCCCTGCTCATCCCGTATCCCAGGGCCCTGAAGGGAGCTGGGTGGGGAGGGAGAAGGGTGGGTCCCAGGGCCACACTGCAGCTTTGGCCTTAACCCCCTACACCAGCTACGATGAGGATTTCAACCACGAGCCGTGTCGTAGGAAGGGCCACAAGGCCCACTGGGCAGTGAGCACAGGTGGGTCTCCCCTCCCATACTCCTGTGTGCTCCCCCTGTTTGTCCCCAGCACCCCCCCAGCACCCCACACTCTCAGCCTGACACCGGCATGTCTCCTGTGCTCAGGGCAGGGACCAGGGCTGGCCTGTCCCCGTCCCCACAGGATACTTAGTTAGGGACCTGGCAGGCAGCAGGTGCCTCAGTATCTGCCAATCAGGGTTTCCACAAACGGAAGCTCAGAGCGCAAACTTTAGGATTTGGGCTCCACAGTGGGTCCAGCCACCTCCTGGCTCTGTGACTCTGGGCTTTCCTTCCTCCATCTGAAAATCTGGGCGACGGTAGCAAAGCATATAAAGGTCCGAATGGGGCAGGCACACTGCATGTGTCAGTCAGCGTCAGCCTCGATCGGCCTCAACATCCTCATTACCCCACCCCACCCCACCGCCTGCATGTTGGGTGGCCTGGGAGGCTGCCCCATGCCTGGGTCCGTGGCCTTGGCTCCTCTGAGCCTTCCTTTACTAGACAGCAGGAAACCACTGGGTGACGATGCCCACTCTATTGAACGCCCCTTCCCCTCCCTGTGCTAATGGCCTGGGACCAGACACCGTAGGTCCAGTCCCAGCCCAGCTGTGTGCCCGCGGCCCCGCCAGCCGCTCAGGGATGCATGGAGGCAGCACCCATACCTTCCGTGAAGGGCAGTGGGGGGAGCTCGATGAGTCCCGGCATGGAGTCAGCGCGCCCCCCCGCTCACAACTTCCCCTCTCTTCCCAGGGGTTCTGCTGGGCGTGCGGGCTGTGCCGCACCTCGGCTACTCTGAGGACCCCGAGCTGCCAGGTCTGTTTCACCCGGTGCCCACCACGCCCCACCAGCCACCAGCCCTGCCAGAAGAAGGCTCCGCAGGAGCCGTCTACTTTCTCTCCAAGCAGGGCAAGAGTTGGCATTACCAGCTGTGGGACTATGACCAGGTCCGGGACAGCAACCTCCAGCTGACGGACTTCTCACCCTCAAGGGCCGCCGACGGCCGGGTGTACATGGTACCTGCTGGCGGAGTGCGGGCCGGCCTCTGTGGCCAGGCCCTGCTGCTCAGACCATGGGACTCCAGCCCCTAGCCTGCCTCAGCCCTGGGCCGGGCTGACGGGGTCCCGGCCACAGCTTGGCTTTGTCACCATGAGAAGAGTGCCCCGGTTTCTCCCTTTGCAAGAGCTCACGGATGTGGGCCGTGTTCCCCAGGACCTCCAGCCAGAGACCCTCCACGCAGAGGCCCCCTGCCACCCCAGTCCGTCTAGTCCCAGTCCCCTTCTCTCACGCCCACCCTGCAGTATCGGGCTTCTGATGCATGGCTGGGATCCAAGCCAGGAGCCAGTCAAACAAGCTCCCTCTCCAGGAAAGAGACTCACCGGAGGCGGCCTGCAGGTCCTGCCTGTCTGCCCCACCCCGATGTTGCATCCAGACATTTCTTTCTGGTGACCAGCCTCCTCTCTCTGGACACCTGCAGAAGCCTTCTCACTGCACCGCTTGCCGCCCCCCTGCGTCCATTCCCGTAGAGCCTAGGATGCCTTGCCTTTCAAAATACAAACCAGGTCTTACCACGTACCTCGGCAGAATCTTCCAGCAGCTCCTTATTGCTCACAGGACAGGGATTAAACTCTCCCAGCCCCAGCTCATCTAGCCACACTGGCCTTCCAGGTCCCCAGAGTGTCCTACTCCCCTGCACCCAATCCTCTGCTAAGGATAACTCCTTAATTCTCTATTTTGGCTCATCTTTCTCTTAATTCTCTATTTTGGCTCATCTTCCTTGGGAAGACTCCCTAGCCTCAGGCATGGCTCCTCCCCCACCTTGCCTTCTGGCTTAGAAACACACAGAAAGTGCTAACATGTGCCAACCCCTTTGCCCATTTTAACTCCTCAGATTCTCCATGTAAGGAAGGGACTAGTTCTTCCTCCATTTTACAGGTAGAGAGACTGAGGCCCGGAGAAGTGTGTGAGGTCTGGCTTGAGGTCATGGCTGGCTAGTGGCAGGGCCAGGATGCAAACTGGTAGTTAGTCGTTGTACAGATGTGGGTGGAGAAAGAGGTTCCTGATTGAACAAAGACCCGTCGCTCCCACTCTGAAAGGGGAGGAGCAGGTCTGTCTTGGTCCCATGTACTCAGTGCCGGGCAAAGGGTCTTGTTTAGAGATGCTGTCCATTGCGGTGTTTCTCCCCTGAAGAGAGCACCCCCGCCCTCACGCCTCGGACCCCACAGTTGGCACTGTCCAGTGTGCTGTCCTGGGAGGCCCTGAGGGCGCAGCCGGGAGCTGTCCCACTTATGAGTCTGTTCCCCACGTTGTCCAACACAGAGAGAGGTTAGAAGAGCAGCGGCCAGGTGAACTCAGACTGAATGATCCCATGACCCCACCCAGCACCGACAGTGAAACCGGGAGCCTGGAGCCCACACACCCCAGATGCGAAAGAAAAAAATCCACAAAGCTGATTCTGTGTGATTTATTGGGGCGTCGTCCTGGAGGGGAAAGTACACAAAGTGATTTTGCCTCCTGTTCCCCAACACTGCCCCAGCTAACGACTACCTCCCGTATAAATAAGTATAAAGACAGTCAGTAGAAAAGAAGCACATCTCCTCGGGCCCGGAAGACACATTCGAGCTTCAGCTTAGGGAAGAGGGAGGTGCCTGGTTCCCTGCCTCAGAGGCCAGGAAGCCAAAGGTACAGGTGCAGGAGGAGGGGGATGGGATGGGCGTCACATACGCTTGGTGCTGCCAGGGTCAGTGGGGTGGACCCGGTGGCACACTCCAGGCCACAGCCAGTGGCCCAACCTACCCTGCACCCGTGGAGGAAGGCAGCTCCGCTTCCCAAACCTGCTTTTCTATGGCTGAAAGCCCTTCCTGCCACAGGCCAGCTAGGAGCAAGGGCAAAAGGGTACGGGGTGGGAGGAGGAAGTCCCCAGGCTGAGGCCGGTGCCCAAGGAACAAGGTGGTGCTAGTCACAGTGGAGGCCCGGGAAGTGGCTATGGTCTCAGTCTGCAGGGGGTTGGCAGAGTTCTTTCTGGAGTGGGGAGGATCCCCATGGGGCCTGGAGAGGGCAGGACAGGGTGAACTGGGTCCCACCGGACAGCAGAGTGCTCAGACCAGCCCCATGTGGTGTCACACCCTCCCCAAGGTCTGTGGGTACTGGAGTGGCTCCCGGGGACAAGCAGATGGGGCCAGAACTCTCCTAGGCAGACAGGTGGCTCCTGCCTTTATTTGCAGGTGAAGGCTGGTTCTCCAGCGCACCAGCAATGAAACTGACCGTCCCCGGCCTCTGGGAACCAGCCTACAGCCAGGAGGGGGCTGACAAGGAGGCAGTGATTACACTCATTCTTACAGCGACGGGCACCATGTCACGCCTGTGGCCAGTGGCATCTGAACTGTGTTCTGTCAGGGCTCGCGGTTCAGTTATGGTCTCCAGCAGCCCCTCAGAAACTTTCTGGGCTGGGCGGAGGACCCAGTCTGGTTCTGATGCACTGTGGGATGCAGCCATGTCACACCCCTGCTCCAGTCTTTAAAACCTCCGAATCATGGGAAGAGCCGGGCACTAACTGGTCTCCAAGGCCCTTCAGACCTTCCATCCGGTCTTGTGCGGTGTCCAATGCCACCTCTCCCATCCCCGTGGTCAGTGACCCCATGGCCAATCTTGGGGCACCACCAGCCAGATAGGCACCAGCCAATAAATAAACCTGGCAGCGGGCAGGTGGGTCAACCCTGGGCTAGCCCCCGAAGGAGGCGGATCAAGTTGTCCAAACCCCAGAGGTACCCATCCTCGCGGTTGCCCTCGGCCCAGGGCAGTCGGTGGCTGAGCGTCTGGTGGTCAGGCAGGGCCACTGTTTTGCCGAAGTCAATCATCCAGACCCTGGCCAGGCCAGTGTGGTCATGCACGAAGAGGAGGGAGCTGCCCACCACCTGCAGGGAAAGAGCTCGGAGGTTAGAGGGAGGAGCAGGCACTGGCTTCAGGCCCCCTTCCCAAAAGGCAGCTGGGCAGGGTGCTTGACAGCATGAGCTCCGGAGCTGGGCTGTCCGGGTTCAGATCCTGGCTCTGCCGCTGACTGGCTAGGTGGCCTTGGGCAGGCGACCTTAACCTCTGCGTGCCTGGGATCATAGTACATTTGCCTCGAAGGCTGCTGTGCCCATCACGTGTGGGAATTCATCCACATAAGGCCCTTAGGACACCTGCTGGTATAGCAGATGGACCGCCAACGTGAGACTTTTCCACGCTGGGCTACAAACTCAGGTGCCTGCAGGACCTCGCATGGGTCCAGGGAGCCCAGCCGGCACTATGAAGCAGATAATGCCTCCCCCAGGAAAGAAGAGCTCAGCCCCCTTGGACTGCGGCTGGTGGTGATGTTCCCTCCACTGGAGAGCGGTGATGATAGTAACGTAACACCCTCCACCTCCCGACCTGCTGAGACGGCAGCATCCCACGACCCCATGGGCTCACAAAGTGCCTCGAGGTGCTGGACACACAGCCCTTGGTAGTTGCTGGCGTGGCGGCAGTGGGGTGGTGGTGGTTAAAATTAGAAACAACTTCCATTGCCTTCATGGGACTCTAGGTGTGCAAGGCCCTCTCCTTTTCTAGTCGGGTTTCAAACTGCACCGCTCCCAGAGAACCCAGGTGACTGGGCAGGTGCCACCGCCCCACTCTGTTTGGATGTTGGCACATGGCGGACAGCCCAGTTGTTGCCACATCTCCCAATGGGCCGGGGAAACTGGCAGTCCCAACTTGGGTGTCAATTCTTGTTTTTTTGATGCTGGCAACTCATTTTTTAAAGTGGGTGAAAACGAACACAAGCACAGAAGAGATGAGGTCCCCGGGCCTCCTCGTTGGGACTTGCACGTAGAGCCCAAGGCAGTGACGAGGACGATGAGGGTGACATTTGATGATAATGAACATGACAGTCATAGCGGGCACACACTGAGAGTGGACTATGGGTCCTGCTTCCATGCTTAATGGGCCATATCCTCACCCCACCCAGGGGCAGGGGCTCTGTTAGCCCGTCATGCCTGTCTGGAGACAGGTCCCAGGCACTGGAGGCTGAGGAGTGCAGACTGGGGTTCGAACCTGGAGGCCCAACTCCCAGATCAGGGATCTATTGGAAGTTGGGGATGCCAAGAAAAAGAAGTGAGGGGGACCTGAGTGGGGGTGGTAGAAAAGCTTGGAGAGAGGAGGAAGAGGACACGCAAATGCAGGGAGGTCATAACTTCCCAGACTTCCTGTGACAGCCCAGAGAAATTGTTTCCAAAGAGACCAGGCTGCACAGGAGAGGGAAGGGGGAGAGCCACCAAACGGGAAGGCAGACACAAATAATTAGAAATAATTATGATAATTAAAATTACAAAGGAATTTTAAGAGCAAGAATTTAGGGCACCTGGGTGGCTCGATCAGTTAAGTGTCTGCCTTGGGCTCAGGTCATGATCCCAGGGTCCTGGGATCAAGTCCCACATTGGGCTCCTTGCTCAGTGGGGAGCCTGTTTCTCTCTCTCTCCCGCTGCCCTTCCCCCCTGCTCATGCTCCCTTTCTCTCAAATTAAACAAAAAACAAAAAACATTGTTTTCCTCCATGTTAGGAGGAAGCTGAGGCCCTAGAAGGTAAATCGTGTGCCCAGAGTCCAACAGCCTTCACTGCAGACCTCCTGGCTCGATCCCACATTCCGAACTATCCCATCTCCCTGAAATCCCCTCTGTTGCCTGCCCTGAAGAGCAAACCCCAAAACGTGGGGGTTCCTCTTAATAGCTCTGCCCTGTAACTCTGTCAGCGGTTTCTGTTCGGTGCCACCCGGAGGCTGATGCCCCACCCCCACCCCCTACACAGGGCCTTCCGCTCCCAGGGCAGCTGGGGCTTGTACCTCATGGGTCTTGAAGAAGGGGGAGTTCTCCAGAGCCTCTCGGAGCTCTTCCAGGCGAGCCATGTACTTTCTCTGTGTGTGAGAGAGAGTTTCTTGGTTAGTACAGGGACTCTGGGTCCCCTTCCTACTGCCCCAAGCGAGCAGGCAAAACCTGGCCAGGATGAGATCAGGGGAGCCGCGCGGGGGAAACGGGAGGCAGGCAGAGGCTTGGCCGCCCCTGGGTGGCACAGAGCGGAGCGTGGCTGGGAGACTACATGAACACCCACAATTCCCAGCAGCTCCTCCAACCGAGGGGTGGAATCTGAGTCCCTTGAATCTGGGCTTGGTCAGAGGACTTGCTCTGGCCGGTAAATCGGGGCAGAAATGATGGCGGCCACTCTGAGCCATCGAGACATCTTGTGTTTTTGCTGGTTCTCTGGGCCACCCACTTGCACCCTGAGAACATGCCCAGGCTCGCCTGCTGGAGCGTGAGAGACAAGCGGCCAAGTCATGAGCCGAGATGGTGAGCCCATCACCAGACACATGAGCAGGGCCCTCCTGGACCAGCCAGCTCTGGCCAAGCCACCAGCCGACCGCAGATGGTAAGCAAGGCAGGCCAGTGTCGGCCAACCCGGGCCTGGAGCAGACCATTGCCTTAGGAGCAATGATGGCAGCGGTGGTCTTAAGCTGCCAAATTCGGGGCATGGGTGTCCCGCTCACCAGAATGCCACGGTTCCCCTCCACAAAGTCCTCCAACACCTTTGTCACCTGCTCCTTCTCCTGGGTCTTCTTGAAGTTGGTGTTGCAGGTCCCATTGGCCTTCTGCAGGGCGAGGGGTGAAGAAGACACAGTGTCGTAACTTTTCCTTCATGGGCTGACACCAAGCAGCCTCAGGCACCTCCCGGGACCACCTGCCTGTCCCCGGGCTCCTGGCCGCTCGGGAGGAGGAGACCACTCGCCCACCAGGCCAGTTCCACCAAGGCCCACTCCAGAGCAACCAGTCCTTCCCAGTCTAACACTGAACCCCCTGGTTGACCCAGTCTAGCCAAGTGGACTTTGGAGAGGGCTGGGTCTGGCTTTGAACAGTGCCTCTGCTACTTCCAAGCTGGCGGCCTTCAAACAACCTGCTTCCCCGGCCTCAGCCTCAGTTCCCACATCTGGAAAATGGGGACTGTATTGGTATTTACCACCTAAAGCCAGTATAAGGATTAGAGGAGACTGGATGGGTACGACGCATGGCACAGTGCCTGGTGCACAGTTAAAGAAGCACTCCATAAATGAGACTAGTGTTATTATTATTTTTTTTTAATATCTGAGGGGGCACAGAGAAGCCAGCTGAGTCATTCTGCCCCATTGTGCCAGGTGCTGTGTGGGTGCTGAGAACATGAAGGTAACAGGACAGACACATAGTCGGGTGAAGGAGGCAGGTATGGAATAAGATCATCACAAAGGGAAATAAGAATAATGAAGTAAAGATAGGGCCCTGATCTGGCACGATAGAAATCAATGTGGGCTTCCTGGAGGAAGTGAAATTTAAAAGACTGGAGGTGGCTCAGTCTGTTGAGTGTCTGCCTTCAGCTGGATCATGATCCCAGAGTCCTAGGATCCAGCCCCATGTTGGGCTCTCTGCTCAGCGGGGAGTCTGCTTCTTCCTCTACCCCCTCCCTTGCTCATGATCTCTCTCTCTCAAATAAATAAATAAAATCTTTAAAAATAAAAAAACAGGGGCGCCCAGATGGCTCAGTCGTTAAGCATCTACCTTTGGCTCGGGTCATGATCCAGGGTCCTGGGATTGAGCCCCATATCGGGCTCCCTGCTCAGCTGGAAGCCTGCTTCTCCCTCCCCCACTCCTCCTGCTTGTGTTCCCTCTCTCACTGTGTCTCCCTCTGTCAAATAAATAAATAAAAATAAAAAATAGGGGTGCCTGGGTGGCTCAGATGGTTAAGCATCTGCCTTTGGCTCAGGTCATGATCTCTGGGTCCTGGGATCAAGCCCCATACCAGGCTCCCTGCTCAGCAGGGAAATCTGCTTCTCCCTCTCCCTCTGCCCCTCCCCACCATGTGTGTGCGTGCGCTCTCTCTCAAATGAATTTTTAAAATTAAATTAAATTAAATTAAAAATGAGACAGAAAAATGACTGGGAGTCAATCAGGGGGACATGGGGTAAGAGCATGCGCAAAGGTCCTGTGGCAGGAAAGAGCGGGACTCTTTAAAGCAAATGAAACTGCTTTAGTGTGGCCTAAAGATAGATGAAGAGGAAGAGATTGGGGAGAGATGAGGCTAAACCCTAGAGCGCCCTCTAGGCCAGGGAACTTCTCTCGAGGAGACTAGGGAGCCATGGAAGGATTTTGAATAGGAGAATGAGCATCAGATGTACAACTCAGAAAGATGGCTCAGGCAAGGTTGTTGGGAAACGGGTACTCTCATGTGTCATTGGTGGGGTGTGAAATGGTCTTACTCCCGTGAAAGGAGTTTGACAATCTCTAGCCAAATTCCCAATGTACCTCATCTTCGACACCGTGCCCGTTTCTGGGACTCTCATCTACAGCTTAACCCACCCACTTGCAAAGTGTCTTGTATATAAAGTGATTCACTGAGGTACTGTTTATAATGGCAAAAAGTGGAAACCCAGGTGGCCATCCGTAGGGGCCTGTATCTCATCCAGAGAGACCTATTACACAGCTGAGAAAGACAGGAAGGGAGAAAGGAAAAGAAAGGAAGGCAGGCAGGCAGACTTTCCATGGAATGATATGGAAAATTCTCCAGGGCTATGCTACCTTTTGTGCAAGAGGGGGAGAAGGAAAATTCAGGATATGCAATTGCATTTGTTTGTATTTGCAGGAAGAAACAGAAGAAACCAGAAGGTGGTTCTCCAGGAGCAGGCAGGGGCGGAGGGGCAGAATGGGAAGGAGAGCAGCAGGGTCAGGAAAGAGATGCCCCCCCATACCCTTTTATATAATTCAGATTTTTAAACTGTGTGAATCCGTCTTCAAACAATTAGGTTTAATTTACAAAAAAGGGAGAGGAAGAAGGAAAGAGAGAAAGCAAAAAGGAAATCTTTCCCCATACAGGGGAGTAAGGATCCTTTCAGCGGCCATGTTAGATGCAGATCAGAGGGGGTGAGACAAGGACGCAGGAGCCCAGGCAGCCTAGGACAGGAGAGACCAGGGAGGTCGGTGGTAGGGTTGTGGGGGAAAGACCAGGGAGGCTGGACAGGGAGAGACCAGGGAGGCTAGTAGGGGAGAGACCAGGGAGGCTCGTGGGGGAGAGACCAGGGAGGCTGGGGTTGGGGGAGACCAGGGAAGCTGGTGGGGGAGACCAGGGAGGCTGGTGGTGGGGTTGGGGGGTAGACCAGAGAGGCTGGAGGTCGGGGGAGAGACCAGGGAGGCTGGGGTGAAGAGAGACCAGGGAGACTAGGAAGACTAGGCGGGAAAGATGGGTGGACTAGGGCAGGGCCATAGGGAGGGGAGCAGAGGGAATTAGGAGCTGCTCAGGGAAACAGGTAAACAAAACTTGGACACTGATAGGGGTGAGAGAGAAGCAGGACCTCCCTGAGCCCCTGTCTACTCATCTTCCACAGTCTCCCACTCTTTCTCCACATCCTGCTTCTCCCCAGCTTTCCCTGACACCCATGTTCCCCATGAGGCCCTGTCTCTGATCTAGTGCTCAGGCCTCTGGTGACAGGCAAGCAGCTCCTGGCCCTCACCTTGATGCCCTCAATCCGGAAGCCCAGAGTGGAGGTCGAGCTCACGGTCTCCCTCCACTGCATGTAGCGGGGCTTGGTGACAGCACCCTGGGCATGTTCCTCAGGGGTGGGGGCCCTGGGGTCCACAGCCACCATCTTCTCATACATGTCCTTCCGGGGCCGGGGCCTTTCTCGGGCCTTCACTAGCTCCTCCTCCAGGTAGGTCCTGGGACACAGAGGACGTGACAAAGAAAACTATGAGGAACAAAGACACAGGACATACTCTCTGATATCAAGACAAGTAATAAACCCACAGCATGGCACAAGAATAGACAACTGGATCGATGGACAGAAACAGAGTCTAAAAACAGATGCACACGTGTATATTCAACTGAACTACAACGAAGAAGGCCCAGCAATTCAGTGGGGAAAAGGAGGTCTTCTCAATAAACGACGCTGGGTCAACAGTTTTGTGATATTGACATGGGGGGGATTTCAATCCCTACCTCACACCATGTATAAAGATTAATGCTAGATGGATCACAAAGCTAGATGTGAAAGTTCAAACAATAAAGCTTGTAGAAGAAAACACAGGAGATCACACAATCTTGGAGTAGGCAGATTTCTTAAACACAAAGCTCCTAATCACAATGAAAAATGGCAAACTGGCCTGGATTAAAAGTGCTTCTGTTTATCTAAAGATACAATTAAGAGAGGGAAGTGGGGGACGTCTGAGTGGCTCAGTTGGTTGGGCATCCCCTGGCCCTTCACCTTGGCCCCACACCTGCCCCTCAACCTACCTGCTGCCCATCTTGCAGTCCATGATGGAGGGGCCCTCAAAATCTGCCAGGAGATCTTCCATCTGGTTGAAGGCCTGGCCATCCCGCTGCACCACGCCATAGTAGGTGGGCACGAAAGGCCGAAGGGGGTCACTCATCAGCTGCTCCAGGCTGCGCTGCTCACACTGACAAAAACGCTTGAGGATCCGACCGTCCTCTCCTGCCTGGAAGTTCCCTAGGAGCAGCACAGTGGACAAGAAGCTGGATCAGCCCGAGGATCTCCTCATCTCCCAGATGCATTGGATCGTGGCTTCCCTCCTCCTGCCTGACCCTTCTGAAGGGCTTTCTCTTCCTCCCCGCAACTGTCACAGTCTTGGCCTTGATGTGGCAAGGGCAGGACCTGCTGTTCCTTGTTCGGAGTCCTGTTCATAGCACGTTGTGTCCTCTTTTGTTTTGTCATTTTACATGGGGAGCTCGTGATCGGCTGTGGGAATTTTTGTGCGATCCGAGTGGAGGGCATGATGCTCCAGAGCAGATCTGCATTTGCTTTGGGATACCTGGGTGGCTCAGGAGGTTGAGCATCTGCCTTCAGCTTGGGTCATGATCTCAGGGTCCTGAGATCAAGTCCCCCATCAGGGTCCTTGCTCAGCTGGGAGCCTCCTTCTCCCTCTGCCTGCCTGTATCAGGATCCTCCCTACAGGATTGAGCCCTGTATCAGGATCATTGCTCTGCGAGAAGCCTGCTTCTCCCTCTCTTCCCTGCTCCTGTGCTCTCTCACTATCTCTCTCTCTCTCTCTCTCCAATAAATAAAAAAATCTTAAAAAAAATTTTGGGGCACCTGGGTGGCTCAGTGGGTTAAGCCTTCGGCTCAGGTCATGATCTCAGGGTCCTGGGATCGAGTCCCACATCGGGAATCTCTGCTCAGCGGGGAGCCTGCTTCCTCCTCTCTCTCTCTCTGCCTGCCTCTCTGCCTACTTGTGATTTCTCTGTGTGTCAAATAAATAAAAACCTTCAAAAATTTTTTTTAAAAATTTGCATTTGCTTCTGCCTAGAGTTCCACAGTGCTAACACCTGGGGCCAATTTAACTGTAGGGACGCCTGGGCGGCTCAGCTGGTTAAGCATCTGCCTTCAGCTCTGGTCATGATCTCAGGGTCCTGAGATCAAGTCCCCCATCAGGGTCCTTGCTCAGCTGGGAGCCTCCTTCTCCCTCTGCCTGCCTCTCCCCTTGCTTGTGCTCTCTCGCTCTCTGACAAATAAATAAATAAAACCTAAAAAAAAAAAAAAGTCTTCAAAAAGTTAAATGACAAATCTGGCATTTCCTGGCCCCTGCAGATTGTGTACAGATTAGAACTACGAATTCTTACTGAGGCAAAGTGTATTTTCAGACTATGTTCTCCAAAGATGGCTGCAACAATAACTCCTGGCCCACAGGTTCTTCTAGAATTTCACCACTCCCCATCAAGAAGTGGAATCTAATTCTTCTTCTCCTCTTGAACCTGGGTGGGCTGATGACAGAAGCGACCCTGGGACTTCAGAGTCTAGGTCACAAGAGGAAAAGTGATTTCCACTCTGTGGGCAGAGACGCTTGCCTCTGCCGTCCTGAGCAGCTGGGGAAGAAAGTGGACTAGTCCGAGGCCACCATACTGTGAGGAAGCCCAAGCAGCGACACAGAGAAGCCACACGGAGACAGTCTCAGCTGAGAGCCAGCTGACAATCGATCGCAAGGCACAGGCATGAATGCATCTCAAAAGTTTCAGCCTTGGGTGCCTGGGTGGCTCGGTCATGAAGTGTCTGCCCTCAGCTCAGGTCATGATCCCAGGGTCCTGGGATCGAGCCCCACATCGGGCTCCCTGCTCAGCAGGAATCCTGCTTCTCCCTCTCCCACTCCCCCTGGTTGTGTTCCCTCTCTCACTAAGTCTCTCCCTGTCAAATAAATAAATAATATCTTTAAAATAAAGTTTCCACCCTGCTGTGTTTGAAAGAGTTGTCCTAGCTGGGTTCCCAGATACCATGATGCAGCAACAGGCCGTCCCTGCCATGGTCCATCTGGACTCCTGACCCCAAACCTGGGACTGCAATAAAATGGTCCTTTGATTCCACTAAGTCTTCTTTTAAGCACTCACTTCTGAGGGTTTTGTTTTGTTTTTTTTTTTTTGGTATTTTAACTCAGCCAGAGTAATGAGAATGCAGAGAGATGGCGGTCCCGTGGCTGGGGGAGCCGGCCTTTTCAATGACAGATCTGGCAACAAACCAGGTAGCTAAGTCCCCTTCTTGTCTCCCTTTGCTGGTGGACCCACCCCATTTGTCTAGTTCTCACCACTACTGTCTTTTTGTAAATAAAGTTTTATTGGAACACAGACACGCTCACGTGTTTATGCATTATCTGTAGCTGCGTTCATGCTGGGTAACAACAGTACTGAGTTGTTGTGACTGAGCCTATTTGGCCCACAGAACCTAACACATTTATTATCTTGCTCTTTTTCAGAAACTGCTCTGTGCTGGGCATTGGGCTACTATCAGAGACATCATGCCAGGACCTGGGGAAAACCATCAGACCTGCTGTCTACGGAGGGCCTACTCTATCTGGCCATGAGGAGAGAACAAGGAAGGATTATTTCCATTTATAAGGGCCCACGTCTCAATCTCCACAGACATTTTGGTTTATCATTTTCTTAAATACCTGACTTTATTTTTATTTTACGCAGGCTCCATGCCTAATGTGGGGCTTGAACTTACAACCCTGAGATTCAGAGTCGCATGCTCTACCGACTGAGCCAACCAGGTGGCCCGTGCATATACATTTTTATCTTAACCCTTTTGTTAAGCCAGCAAGGGAGGTATGGTGATCTCCATATCACAGGTGAGAAAACCAAGGCCTAGTAAGAGAACGTAACTGGCCCAGGGTCTCCCATATATAAAGCTTTGAGCCCAGGACCATTCTTCTCCCAGGGTTAGGATTTGCTCCCCATCCCCCCCCCCCCGGCACTGAGACAACAGGGAACAGCCTACAGTCCTGATGTACGGATGGCCCGACCCAGGCCTAAGCACGTCCCATACCAGCCTCGTGATGGGGAAACTGTCCTCAAGCCCACGTGACAGATGGGCAAGCTGAGCTATGGAGAATGGCTCTGGAGCTTTCTTCCCCCAGCCCAGGCTTCTCTGCCCCCTGCCAATGCCCACACCCCTGCTCTCACCAGCATGTCCCGACAGCTGGACCCAAGGGTAGTGTTTTCGGAAGGAGACCACGAAGGGCGAGTATTTCAGAACTGTCTTCAGCTTCTTCCATGGTTTGTTCTGTGTGAGGCAGAGCAGGGTAGGGTCAGTGTCAAGGGCAGGGAGGGAAGGGGATAGGGTGCTGCACTGAGGGGAACCAGCTAGACTTTCCAGGGCCAGGGGGCTTCCTGGGATCGCTGCTCCCAAGCTCACAGGGCTGAGCAACACCCACCACTTCAGCCACCTCGAGGTCCCCCAAAGACCTCAGCCAAGGTGGGGAAGAGTCTGTCCATTTTCTTCTGTCCTCAAAGAGTAGAAATAGGCCAGATCTTGCTACAGTAACAAGCAGCCCCCCAAGTCTTCCCCTCCACAGACACACACCAAATACTTGGAAACCTCCCTTCTGTCCCAAAACCAAGTCAGACCTTCTGGAGAAGATGACAGAAGCAGGAGTTGGTGAGTGGAGGCAGAACCGCAGAGAAAAGACAGAAACAGAAGCAGGTGACAAGGTAATGACAGAGCCAGAGAGACAGGCACAGGACCCAGAGACTGGGACAGTCATGAGCACAGCTCACCAAATGGCTCCTGCCCTTCCCTGTTCCAGGGACATCCCTGCCATCCTGACCTTGGGTTTCTGACTTGCTTTGGCCAATGAAATGTGAGCAGAAGCGTGAAAGCCAGTACATGAGTTTCCGTGTCCTTTGCCCTGCTGTACAATGGGGTGGGGAGTGTGGAAAAAGAAACAGAAGCTTCCTCAGTCCTGGCCTTGAGTGAAGACAGCATGGAGCAGAGCTCCCTCACCCACCAGTGGCTCACAGTCCCTGTGCAGTGTGAACAAAAATAATCCCGTGTTGTTCCAGGTCACTAAGTTTGGGGGCTGTTTGTTACTACAGCAAACCCTGACCTAGCCTGACTAAGAGAGAGACAGGGCTGCCAAAAGACAAAGAAAGAAAATACAGAAAGACAGAAAGGGAGACATGGATACAAAGCAATGACCGGAAAGAAAGAGATAAGCAGAAGCAAAGAAAGAGAGAACAAGCAACATAAAACCAGTAAAGCGAACTGAAAACAAAGATTTATTTGTATCGGGTTGACTCAGCCAAGAGGTTCTTGGGACCGGGTCAGTGTCTGGTTCACAAGCATGAGCACGTGTGCACAGACACAAGAACACACTCTTTGCTCCAAGCACATGGCAGGCCCTAAGGCAAATGTTAGGACAAGGGGTCCTTTCCAGAGAAGGAAGCTGTGTGGCCCATCCCCCCACTACCCTGGTTAAAGCCATGTTCTCTCCCACCCGCTCAGAGCTCGGCCACCTGGCAGACATCTAACTGATGGTGGGAAGGTCATGCAGAGGCAGGGCGCTGGGACTGGAGGATTCAGGAATCGCTGCTCCTTCCACCCTCCAGCTGCCAGCCGTGGAGAGGAGGTGATTAATAAAGGTTCCTGTTTACTAAGCACCTGGAACATTCCAGGCACAATGACAAAGACTCGGTGAGCCATAACCTACTTAATCCTACAAACACAACCCCAGGAGGATTGTTGTCTCTGTTACAGAGGAAACAGAGGCCCAGAGAGATGAAATCAGTTGCCTCAGTCACACAGCGCAGTGCTGGGGTTCCGACTCGGAACCCACCGCCCTGGGCTGACAAGCTAGACCCCTGCTGGACTATGAACTCTGAAGGCAGGGATTGGGGTTCTCATAGTTATGCCTATGTCCCCAGCCACAGTCTAGCACAAACAGCCGCTCCAAAAACATCACTTGGACTAAAGAACATTAGTTGTATTAGTTGTTATGGTCTTTTTTTTTTTTCCTTCCTTCTTCTTTTTTTTTTTTTATCATAAGCAGATTCAGTATCTTTTCTCTTTCTTAGACCTGATGGTTAATCCAGGTTTTCTCAGATGATTTCACAATGGTCTCCTCTTCCACACCCCCTCTTCCAGGAAGCCCTCTCTGATACCCCAGGTGCAGCCAATCACACACGCCCCCACCCCGACCACGGTCTTCCACAACACTCGGCTTCCCCTATCCCAGCCCTGACCACTCCATAGGGTGGTGGGTCTGTCTGGGATTTCAAAATGAAACAAGAAGGAAGCCAGGGTTTGTTTTTTGGGCAGTGAGAGCAATGAGAGGGGGCAGGATGGTGTGCCCTTGAGCTTTATGGCAGTGGAGTGGGTCAGGAGGGAAGCACGGAAGCTGAACGTGGGAAGCAGCCTGGAGACAGGAAGCTCTGAACAGAGGACTGAATTTCTGATCACTGTATGGAAGGCCCTGGGGATCCATGGAAGGCACGGAAAGCAGGGAAGTTTCAAAAGTTGACCAAAAGTGGGTCTTGGAGGCAGATTCTGGAAGGATGAAGAAAAACTGGACACAGGGAGGTCTGAGAGGAAAGCAAGTGAGGGACAGATCGACCCATACGTCCCAGAGGCTGAAGTAACTGGGTTTTAAACTCAGCCAGAAATGAATTAGAATCCTGGCTCCAACCAGGCTTGACCGACCCTAAGCAAGTGGCTGAACTTCTTGAAACCAGTATTCTCATCTATAAAGTGGACACGATAATAATCCCAATCTCAGAGCGCTGTTCTGAGAACTTGGGGTTAACACGTACACGACACCTAGAAAAGTGCCTGGTATTCCAAGGGTTTGAATCCCAGCTCTGTGTCTTCCAAACTGTGTGACCTTGGACAAGTGTCATGACCTGTCTGGGCCTCAGTTTCCTCATCTATAAAATGGGATTAATAATAGTCTCTACCTCATAGAGCTGCCATGAGGATTCAATGAGTTAATATGAGCAACGAGCTTAGTCCAGAGCTGCGCATAAATGAGTGCTAGCTGCTATTATTTTTTTTCCATTGTTTTCCAGATCAGCTGTCCTGAGATGCCAAGAATGTGAGAGAGTAGGTGGAGGGAACAGCGAAGGCATAAAGATCACAGAGTCAGATCCTTTGCTCTGGGTGCAGGCAGGTCGAGGCAGGTCTGTCTCTACCTGTGGCCACACGTGTGAGCACGTTCCTAAGGAAGGCCTGGGGGGAGAGGGGGCCTCAGGGCAGACTCCAGCCAGAGGCCCCAGGAGAGTGGTAAGACCCAGCAGACCAACCCACTTGAGGCTCTCACACCTGCCTTGGTGCTGACCCTCCCTGAACCTTCCCTGCCCAGCCCTCCTGATTCACCAGGGAAGAACCACACCCAAGCCGAGGATGTAAACAAGAGTCTGCAGGCCCCCCCCCCCCCGGCCGTGGGGAGCTGGGGGGCAACCGGGAGACCAGAAGCTCCCTGGCTAAGCTGGGCATCCTTAGAATTTGGGGCTCACACAACCCTTCGAGAATCTGATAAAAGCGGGGGGCTCACTTTTTTATCACTCCCTACAAAAATGAATGGCTAAAGGGTGATGAAGGTTCAGGACCCCTTAAGACAGTCACAGGCCCTAGACTAAAAAATCAGAGGGGGGAAAAGTGCACCTTTTCTGTCCTTCTATACTAGAGCACTCCAGATTTTGAGGTTACATACTTTCTAGAAAATCCGAAGAAGTCATACACGCTCGATGCAGAAATATGTGTGTACACACACAGACTCGCACGATCACACAATTTCAGGAATTCCTGGGCACCGCTAAGTCAACCAGCAGCTGTCCACTTTAGACACCAGTACCAGAGGCAGTGGGGGGAAAAGAAAAGGAAAGGATTGAGGAGTGTGCCAGGAGTGGGTTGGTAACCCCAATGGTAGAGGGAGGAGGCTGACAGATGGAAGAGGCAGGTACCTTGAGATGAAATTGTTGGTGGGTACTAGAAAACTTCTCAAAGCAAAGGCAAGGGTATGGGATAAGGGGTCTGGAGAGGTGTGGCTCAAGGGCAGGATGGTTCCCACTCACCCCAGACCTGTCCTCAGGGTCGCTGGCACCTCCGCCCCCGGCCACGACATCATCCTCAGACTCGTCGAAAGAGGAGGCAGAGGAGAAGCCGCCACTGCCCCCCTCAGCCCGGGAGGGGGGTCCCACTGGCTGAGCCTCAGGCTCAGGTGTTTCAGGAGTGATGATGAGGCGGGGCACAGGGGTCAGGGAGCTACACTCCAGGTGAGAGTATAGGTGAGTCCCCAACTCCCCAGGTTCTGGTTCCTCTAATGTGCCATCCTGCTTGGACTCCCCCAAAAAACAGTCTGTCCCAGGTTCTGTCTGGGGTCCATGAATATCTTGTGTCTGAGCACCATCAGTGCCAGACCATGTCCAGGAGCCAACAGTATCTTGCTGTGTTGGGAAATCTTCAGTGCCAACCTGCTTCCAGGCTGTTTTAGTATCCTGTTGTATTTGGGAGCCATCAGTGTACACTTCTTTCCAGGAGGCATCAGCACTCGATTCTGTTGAGGGACGGCCCCCCTCTGGTTGAGTCCGGAGGTTGGACCTGTTCTTGTGGGTCTGGATGTTTTCAGCCCAGGTCTTGGCCCTCTCTGGTTGGGTCTGTGTCCCATGTATCTCTATCTCTGTCCAGGGCCCATCGACTCTGGGCTGCGTCCAGAGGCTGGCCCTCTCTGGCTGAGACTGGAGGCCAGACCTGTGTGGACCAGTCCAAAAGCCATCTGTCCCAGTTTCCGTCCAGGGACCGGCTGTCTCCAGCTCTGACCAGTGGCTGCTCCTTTCGGGACACGCCCGGAGGCTGGATACGTCTGGCTCCGTCTTTTGGCCCGGCAGCTCTGTCTCCACTCCCAGGCGAGCTGCTTCGGGCTCAACCTGTCCGTCTGTCCCTGGCTCAGGCCCGAGGCCGACCCTCTCGGGCTCGGTGTGGAGGCTGGGCCCCTCGATCCGGACCCGGGGCCCGCCCCCGTCGGGCCGTCCAGCCGGGCGCCCTGCGCCGGGCCCAGGTCGCTGCTGTCCCGGCTGCCGCCGCCGCCCCCCTCGCGGCGCCTCCAGCCCCATGCGGGCCGCTCCTGGCAGGGCCCCGGCCTCTGCCTCACTCAGGCTCCCCCGGCACGGGCAGCGCCTCATGCCCGCTCCCTAGATTCGGGCTTCGACCCGGCCCGGCCCCTCCTGCCCCTTTAAATCCCGCGAGGGGTGTGGCTGGGGAGCCCCGACTCGCGGGTTCCGGCCCGCGAAGTCCTGCCCGTCCGGCCGCGCAGGGGTTAACCGATACTCTGCCCCCCCCCCACCAACCGGGAAAGCCCCGAGGCCCCGCCCCGGACGTGACGCCAGGGGGACGGGCCTTGCCTGGTTCCAGGAGGTTGAAGAGGTTGGTCCTGTTGGAGAGGTTCCTGTCCAAGAGCTCGAAACTGGTCGAGGTTGGGTGTGAGCCCCTGGTGTCCTGGCTGCGGGGCGGTGGGAACCCCTTCCTCGACCCCTGCAACTAATCCGACCTTCCTACACCCTCGAGTGACCAGTTTAGCCTTCCTGTAATCCTCGATGACGAGTCCAGCAGCGCTGCCATTCTTCCGATGGGGCACGGACTGACTTTCAAAGACTTGGAATTCCTTTGGACCTGGCTTCAAGACCCGCCTCCACCACTGACTAGCCGTGTTACCTGCAGTGTGTGACTTACTTTCCCTCCCTCCTGCCCCAGCCCCAGGCTCAATTTTCTCACCTGTAAAATGAGGATACATAATATTATTTTAGAAAACGTGTGTTCGATACCACAAGAGGCAGGCATTTTTACCAACAGGGGTATTGAGTTCCAGAGCCATGAAAGAATTTGTCTAAAGGTGAGGTTAGATGAGGGGCAAGCCAGGACCTTAACTCCGAAGCTAGGATGCCTGGCTTCAAATCTCAGCTTTAGCAGTCACTTCTGGGGTGCTCTTTCCTTGCAGACTTGTCTCCTCTGAGCCTGTTTTCTCATCTGCGAAAAAGGGATAGTGGGGGATAATTTCCTCACAGGAGAGTTATGGGAGTTTTATTAATTTACAACATTTACATCTGTTTACTTGCTTTGTGCCAGCTGCTGTACTTAACAGTTTATGCCCCAACTCTTGTGGGGTAGGGATCATCGTCATTCTTTGCACAAACAGGAAAACAAGGCACAGAAAGACAAAGCAGTGAGTCCAAGGTCATAAATCTAAGTTGTGTAGACTTGAACTCAGGCCCATGGTCCCTACAGGGCGATAGAACTTGCTTTTGAGGCTGGGGGTGTGAGAGAAAAAGCCGGAAGTTCAGAGTATTTTCTCTAAATGGGATCATGTCCTCCTCTACTCAGAGCCCTCAATGGTTCCCAACCCACAGAGTAAAAGCCATAGTCTTCCCTGTGACTCACTAACCCCTAAGTGATCTGCCTCTAGTTACATCCCAGACCTCCTCTCTTCTTTCCCCTTCACTAGCTATGCCTATCGGCCTCTTTGCTATTTCTCTGAGATATTTTCCACCACAGGGCCTTTGCATTGGTTGTTCTCTCTGCCTGGAATGTTTTTCCCTCTGATATTCCAATAGCCTCCCTCCCTGTCTCTTTCAGGTCTCTGTTCAAATGTTACCTCCTCAGTTATCTCCTCAGTGAGGTCTTCCCTGACCATTCAAAAATCTGTTTAAACTCAGGTTAAAGCCTCTGCCTTCGGCTCAGGTCATGATCCCAGCGTCCTGGGATCAAGCCCCGCATCGGGCTCTCTGTTCAGTGGGGAGCCTGCTTCCTCCTCTCTCTCTTTGCCTGCTTCTCTGCCTACTTGTGATCTCTGTCTGTCAAATAAATAAATAAAATCTTAAAAAAAAAAAAAAAGCTCAAAATCTCTCTCCTCCTTGCCCCCCCTTTCCTGATTTATTTTTCTCTTTAATACATGTCACCTTATTAAATATAGTTATTTATGTATTTATTTTTAATTTTGGCCCTCATCAGAAGCCAGCACCAAGAGAGCAAATATTTTTGCCTGGATTTTCCCTTGCTGTGTCCATTAGAAAAGTACATGCTAAGTGCTTACTAGGAAATTTGGAAAGAATGACCTTTCCAAAAGAAATTTCTCTCATGTATAGAGCTCTTGTTCTGTACCAGGTCCTGTGAGAAGCTCGTTACAGACACTGTTTCACTGCACTTCTAACACTGAGCAAGACGACACAGACCCATTTTACAGACGGAACACTGAGGCTCAGAAATCTGCCAGCCTCTAACCTTTGCTTGTAGCCTTTGATATGACCTCATAAAGGGGAAGCCTTGGCACCAAACACAGTTCTATAGGGTTAATTATTGACATAGGTGCTTTTTATATATTTTTGCCCCCAAGGGTTTGCTGTCACCCGGCTCCTGAGTCAGACCCTTACGTGTAGAGGGTGACAGGGGGTGTTTTGTCCTGAAATTGAGTCATGGGGGGGGGGGGCATTGGGCACAGGCCCAAGGCTCTAAAGTGAGTCATCTCTTCACAGACCAGTGAGGAATCATACAGGAGCCCTCTAACAAGTCACACAGGCTGGGAAGAAGTCCAGAAAGAGTTGGGGATCTTCTCAGGTCACAGCACAGAGAGGGAGGTCTGACTTCCAACCAAAAGGGTTAGACAGTTGGGGGTGGGGAAGGTTCTGTGAGGAAAGTGTCCCATCCCTCCTGTCACATCCTTCCTTCTCCCAAAGGTGGGAGAGATGCCCCAGCAAGCTGCTTCTATTCCAGACTGTGAGGAGGGGTGAGTCAGCCTATGGTTGGGGGAGCAGGCTTTAGGCCCGCCTGCCCTACCCCCGCCCCGCAAACAGACACCCAGATGGGCTGGGAGCTGGTTTTCTGGGATGCCAGGGCTCCTGACTCAGCACTGGGAATCTTGGCTGAGTGTGTTCTGGGAAATGTCAGGCCTACAGGAAACAGAGGGCTCCCACTCACACCATCCCGCAGGTGGGCGGGGAGCGGAGAGAGAGCAGAGTGTATGAGAGAAAGGGGGCCCAGTGTGCAAAGGGCTGAGTGTGAGGAGGTGTATGAGAGGGGGGCAGTTGGCAAGCAAGGCATGGGGGTTTATATGCGCGAGGGAAGAAGATGGGTGCCAGCATGTGGGTGTTTGAAGCAGAGGATTGATGTGCAAAGTGGAGGGGCTCCCGGAGCAAGGGATATGTTTGCTGGGAAGATGTGTGTTCAAAGGAAAGACGTCCAGTCTGTTGGGGATAAAAATAAGAAAGTAGGTTGGTAAGATGTTCGCGCAGAGAAGAGAGGCGGAGTTCGTAAGGGATGTTTGCAAAAACAACGGTGTGGGGGGTAAAGAAATGTCTGCCACGCACAAGGAACTCTGAAGTGCGGAGAAAGGCAGAAAACGGCACGCACGTGCGCGGCTCCCGGGTTGCCCCAACAATCCCAGCAAGCCCCAACGCCCACCTTCAGGCCACGCCCCTAGTCCCGCCCCTGACGCACAGCGGGGCAAGCTACGCGCCAGTCAGTGAGGTGCTACTCCGCCATTGGCTAGCTAACCGGAGGGGGCGGGTGTGCAGAGACTCCCGGAAGCGCGAGAGGCTCCCGCTTGTAGCGGACCCGGATCCTGGGAACAGTGGGTGCTTAGCAACGGGGGGAGGTGCCCAGTAATGGGAGGCTGGGGTGTGGGGGGTAGGAATTGTGGGTGCCTAGCAACAAAAAGGAAGGCAGTGCCTAGCAACGAGGGGGGCTCAGAGGAGTGGAGAGCTAGCCCTGGAGAATCTGTGGGTGTCTAGCAACGGGGGAGGACCCTAGCAACGGCGGGGAGTGGGACAGGGCGAAAGTGGGTTTTGGGAGGTGCGCAGAAAGAGCTATGGATTCCTAGCAACCAGAGAGGGAACCAGAAGAAACTGGGGGAACTATTAAACGGGAAAGGAAGTCTTTAGTGGGTGGGAATCTTAGGATGGACACAGAGGAATGTGAGGGCTTAGCAAAGACGAGGGCAAAGCGGGGAAGTCAGTGCCAACCCCTACCCGAGTAATCCCCTTCTCCCCCAGGCGATGTGGCTGGAGGTGGGGGGCTTACTGCGGGGGACCTGTGGACAGCTGGGACGGACTGTCGGTTTGCCTTGTGGGGCCTTGGGGCCTGGGCCCCACTGGTGGGTAAGAGCCTGGAGAGGTGTCTCCAAGGGGGAGAGTCTGGGGGAGGTTTTAGGGTGTAAAATGACAGGGAGGGCTCCAAAAGGGCCACGCAGATCCCATGTCCTCCGCTCCTTACCAATATCCACTTTTCTTGCAGCGGCCATGTGGGGGTTCTCGGCCCCAAATGTTTCATAAGGATGGGCCTGGCAGAGGCCTGGGTGAGGAGGACATTCGCAGGATACGGGAGGCCCGGATCAGGAAGACACCCCGGCCCCAGGTATCATTGTCTCCCACCCATTCAGCAGCACCCCCTGAAGGCAGCTGGCCTCCCAAGCTTGGGGAAGGGCATGGTGGCAGGTTGGTTGGACTCCCTGGGTGCTATGCTCACCTTCCCACCCTCAAACCTTCTCCCCATTTCCCAGCTGAGCGACTGCTCTCGAGAACGCAAGGTGCCTGCTTCCCGCATCAGCCGCTTGGCCAACTTTGGGGGTAGGTGTGACTGTGGGAGATTGTAACCTAGATCAGAGGAGGCCACGTTTACAGAACGAAGCAAGGGGGAGAGGGTGAATCAGAGACAGGGAGAGGAGTGAGAGACGGAAAGAGAAGGAAGGCAAAGGCCTGCAAAGCCAAGAGAAAGAGAGAGGAAGGTAACATTTATTTGGCACATGGAATGTGCAAGGCCTCATGTACACTCGATCTGTCTGTCCTGAATTTGATGCGTGTTAATTTCCACCGTATAGATGAGGAAACGGAGGCAAAGGGAAGTGAAGTGACTTGACCCCAGGTTATGCAGCAGGAGTTTTCAAACTTGAGGTCACAGTCTGCATGAAATAATTCAGGGGGTTGCAACCAGCATTAAAAAAGAATAGAATGGGGCATCTGGGTGGCTCAGGGGGTTAAGCATCTGACTTTGGCTCAGGTGATGATCCCAGGGTCCTCGGATGGAGCCCCAGGCTCGGCTGGGAGTCTGCTTCTCCGTCTTCCTCTACCCCTCCGCCTGCTTGTGCTCTGTCTCTCTCAAAGAAATAAAATCTTAAAAGAAAAAAAAAAAATAGAAGGGAAAACATGGGTACACATGTAGAATAAAGGAAGTTCTTATTTCATGAAATATATGTATATATACTGTTACAATGCATATGTTTTCTTTAGTGTGGATCATGGTTCAAATTTTAAAGATACTGATTCACAGTATAAAGAGGGAGTTAAATGCAGTGGGCAGAGCTTTGATATCAGGCTGTCCAGGGTTCCAGGGGTGATTCTGCTGCACTCTTGCTTTGTGACTCTGGACAAATTACTTAACTTCTCTGAGCCTCGGTTTCCTTTTTGCTTCTGTAAGGATAAAATGAGTTTATGCATCTAAGGCACCAGGGATGGTTCCCAGTGTGTAGCAAGCACCCAGAAAATGCCGCTATGATGATTTGCAGAGATGGTGACAGTGAAAGAGACAGAGACTCAAGATGTCTTTAGTGACAAAGAGACAGAGGAGGCAGAGGAAATCAAAGCCAGAGAGATAACATCAAAAGGACAGAGAGAGGAGGGCTGAACTGATATGCCAGGTGGAGGGAAGCAGAGAGACGGAGAAAACCCAACTTAGACAAGGAGAGGTGAGCATGAAGAAAAGTGTGAACAGAGAAATGGGAGTCATAGGAAGACAGAGACCCAGGGAGATCATTTCGGGGCTTTCTTACCCTTAGCTGCATGCTAGAATCATCCAGGATGCTTAAAAAAAATTATATATATATATATATATAAATTCAAATTCTAAGGCTCATTTCAGACCATAGAACCTCAGCCTCCTATTTACCTGGGTGGGCCTTGTAGCTCCTCACATGACTCAGATGTACAGCCAGGGGTGAGAACCTCTGGCCCAGGAGACAGACGTGGACAGAGTGATGGAGAAAGAGGTAGCTGCACCTTGAAGGGAACCCCAAGCGGGGAGAGAGTAAGTAAGAGACTGAGTTGGGGACAGAGAGAACCAGAGAGTTGCCAGCAAAGAGCTGGGAGACAGGTTGCTTAGGGAGAGGCTGAGAGCAGCCGGGGGTCAGGTGACAAGGCCCCGGGGGCAGGCAGGCACCCAGACTCCTCTCTCACTCCCCAGGACTGGCTGTGGGCTTGGGGCTGGGAGCATTGGCAGAGGTGGCCAAGAAGTCTCTGCTGGGAGGACGTCTACCATCAGGTGAGTGAGTGAGCCACACTACTTGGGTTCAGATCCTGGCTTTGCTACGTGTCCTGGGCTGAATGGCTTCACCTCTCCAAGCCGTTTTCTCATCTGGAAAATGAATGATCATGTACCCCCGTCTCAGGGTCATCATGAAGCTGCTGTTAGGGTCATGAGGAGCAGAAGCCTATTGTGTGTGAAAAAGAATTGGGAGTTGAGCTCCTAAAACTCAGAGCAGGAGAGGAAAGCTGAGAATAGGAGTGTCCAGGGGTGGGCAGTGTCTGTGGACAACAGAAACGGAAAGACATGAGTGGAGATTAGCACTGGTGGCTAAGATTTCCTAACAAGCCCACGTCCGGAAGCAAAAATGGGGTTGGATGTTTTGGATGAAAAAGAGACTAAGGCCATAGGAACTGACAAATGGAATGTGTGACCCATGATAGAATGGCAGCCTGAGAAAAAATGACTATCAAAGACTTTTGGGGACAACCAGGAACATTTGAATTTGGACTGAAGAGCAGATAGGAGAGAATTTGTGTTCATTTTTTTTTTTTAAAGATTTTATTTATTTATTTGACAGAGAGAGATCACAAGTAGACGGAGAGGCAGGCAGAGAGAGAGAGACAGATAGAGGGAAGCAGGCTCCCTGCTGAGCAGAGAGCCCGATGCGGGACTCGATCCCAGGATCCTGAGATCATGACCTGAGCTGAAGGCAGCGGCTTAACCCACTGAGCCACCCAGGTGCCCCTCGTGTTCATTTTTATAGGCACAGTGATGGCACTGTGATTGAGTAGGGGAATATCCTTATTTTTAGCACAGGTTGTATGCAACTGCATGTAAGTGGGCCCGTGAAAAATAAGGGCGAGTGTTTGGGCACATACACACAGATAAATTATGCAGGTGAGGCTGTAGGTGAACAGTTTGAATCGGGGGAAAAAAACAAAAAAGTTTGAACTGGATACGCAGGTATCCATGAAACTGGGCGTGTGACTTTTCTGTTCATTTTGGATTTTTATTCTCCCCAAAATAAAAAGGTGGGTGGAAGTGGAGGATTAGGCTTGAGGTAAGCCCAAACCAAGTCTGCCCCCTGCTCTGCTACCTCTGTGCTGTGTGACCCCCAGCCAGGCTCTGTACCTCTCTGAATGTCTTGCTTCCTCACCTTGAAAACTGAGGCATTGGTAGTTCTTACTTTTGGGATCCTTATGGGGATTCAGCCAGAGAAGCCACAGAGACACTTGGAATTCTGCTTTGCACAGAGTGAGCCCTAGCTAGATAAAGAGCTCAGTAATTTTTTTATCAAATAAATAAAAGCTTAATAAACGCTTTATTGAATAATCCTATAATCTGCATGTAGAGCCAGGCACATCTCCTAAGCATATAGCTCGGTTCATTTTCACCAAGTGGATACATCTGTGTGCCCAGATCAGGAAACCTTGAGACAGCAGTTCGAAAACTTGGCCATCTCAGGATCCCTGCATACCCTTAAAACGTAGAAATAGATGAACAAAATATCTTACAGTCACACAGTGGGATACTGTTCAGCTAGAAAAGGGAATGATCGGGGCGCCTGGGTGGCTCAGTGGGTTAAGGCCTCTGCCTTCGGCTCAGGTCATGATCCCAGAGTCCTGGGATCGAGCCCCACATCAGGCTCTCTGCTCAGCAGGGAACCTGCTTCCTCCTCTCTCTCTGCCTACTTGTGATCTCTGTCTGTCAAATAAATAAGTAAAAATCTTTAAAAAAAAAAAAAAAGAAAGAAAGAAAGAAAAGGGAATGAAGTGCTGATCCCTGCTACAATGTGGATGAATCTCGAAAACTATCCTAAGTAAAAGAAGCCAGACACAATGGGACACATACCGTATGATTCCATTCACAGGAAATGTCCAGAACAAGTATATTCATAGAGAGTTCAGATTAATGGTTCCTGGGGATGCCGGAGCAGGTGGTTGGGAGAAATGGGGGGGGTGACTGGTAATAGATATGGGGTTTCTGTTGGGGCTGGAAAATGTTCCAAAATCGCCTGTGGTGATAGTTGTACAACTCTGAATGTCCTAGAAGCCGTTGAACTGTATGCCTTAAATTGGTGAGTTACACGGTTTGTGAATTACATGGCCATAAAAAATAGAATGAGGACCCCAAAGAACCTGGTTGTAGATTATATTTTGGGGTTATATTTATGGATATTTAGTGCATTAGAGGTTAAAACAATTTTTTTTCTGTTTCAAGTTTTATTTAAATTTTAATTAGTTAACATATAGTGTAATATTAGTTTCAGGGGAAAAGATATTTTTAGAATGCAAGAATACGCACACACATGCATTCCATCAGCCATCAGAGCAATGGCATCATCCCAGGTCATGGAATTTCTGGAAAACTCCACTGAGCATTTATGGGAGAATGAGAGTAAAAACAGGCAAATAACATTCATATGATTATAAGAATAGTTTTGATCTCACAGAGCCTCCTGAAGGGTCTCGGGGACTCTCAGGGTTCCCGGAACCACACTTTGAGAATCACTGTCTCCTCCAGAAGCTCCTATCTGCCTTGTCTTGGCTACTCATCCCCACCAAGGGAAACCACTCTCTGGACTTCTGACCCCCAAGATTAATTTTGACTGGTTTTGCTCTTTATACCAGTGTAATCAGAGAGCACGTCCTCATACCTGTCTGGCTGCATTTGCTCAACATTCTGTCGGAGGGATGCCTCCGTATGGCTGTAGTTAGAGGGAGGTGGTTTATTCAGTGCTGTAGGAGACACTCTGTGACTCTCCCAGCATGCCTTTGTTCATTCTGTTGACAGTCATCGGGTTATTTCCAGCTGGGAACCATTATGAATAGTGCTGCTGTGAACCATCTTGGGATAACTCAGTGGACACACATCCGCCTTTTCCTGGGTACATACCTAGGAGAGAAATGACATTGGCCGTAGGCATGTGCTGTACTGGAAACTTCCCAAAGGATTTGAGCCACGATGCTCATCAGCATTATGGGTGTTTAGGCTGCCCCATATCCTTGCTAACACTTGGTATTGTCGGTTTCATTTTAGCCATCCTGGGGGTTTTGCAGTGATGCTATAATGACTTTTTCTGTGGGCGTAATACCAGTGATTATTCTCTCCACCCCAGAGAGCAGCTCCCGGCCAGGCTCCAGCCCTTTCCTGTCAGAGGCCAATGCCGAGCGGATTGTGCAGACCTTGTGTACAGTGCGGGGGGCCGCCCTCAAGGTCGGCCAAATGCTCAGCATCCAGGGTACGCCATGACCCTCGACCCCTGACTCTTGACCTCACTCCTTCAGCACCCCCACCCACCTACAAGTTTTGACTTCAGATACCCCCGCAGGGGCCCCTCCCTCCCTCCTCCCTCACTGCTTCCCTCATTCCACCCTCCGTCTCCCCAGATAACAGCTTCATCAGTCCTCAGCTGCAACGCATCTTCGAGCGTGTCCGCCAGAGCGCTGACTTCATGCCCCGCTGGCAGATGCTGGTGAGTGCCCAATCAGGGAAGCCTGGTGAGGGAGGCGGGCTCCACCAGCCTGCCCCCACCCCCAACCCCTGGCTTCCTTGCTGAAGCCTCAGTTTCCCCAGCTGTAAAATGGGCATCACTAAAGCACACATCTCAGAGAGTTGTTGCGTTGATGACATGAGAGAATGGCGTGGAGTGCTGCGTGCAGTCCCGGGCAGGCTCAGGGCTCCATCACGGCTGCCAAAGAGGCAGGGGGTGCAGAGGTTAGGGGCCCGGACTTTGTGCATTCAAATCCTGGCTCTGCCGGGTCCTGCCTGCAAAATCTCAGACATGTGGCCTGACCTCTCAGTGCCTCAGTTACCTCATCTGTAACTGGCCATAGTGATAGGAACCCCTGCATTGTAGGGTTACATAAGTGAGTATTTGTAAAGCACTTGGAAAAGGCCCCTGACACACCACAAGTGACAGGCAAGTTCTGACTGTTATTAGTACTAGTTTTTTTTATTTTTTAAAGATTTTATTTATTTGTTTGACAGAGAGAGAGACAGCGAGAGAGGGAACACAAGCAGGGGGAGCAGAAGAGGGAGAAGTAGGCTGCCTGCCAAGCGGGGAGCCCAATGTGGGACTTAATCCCAGGACCCTGGGATCATGACCTGAGCCAAAAAGAGCCACTTAACAACTGAGCCACCTGGGCACCCCTATTACTAGTTATTTAGAAAGATTTATTTACTTAAGAGAGAGCACACATGCGAGTGGGGCCAGTGGGGGAGGGGCGGAGGAGAGACAACCTCAAGCGGACTCTGCACTGAGCGCAGAGCCCGATGAGGGGCTCGATCTCCTAGCCTGAGATTGAGACTTGAGCCGAAATCAAGAGTCAGACACTTCACTGACTGAGCAGCCCAGGCACCCCAGTACTAGCTTTCTTAATTAAAAGCAATTGTGTCTGTAAGTAGGTTGGCACAGTCCCCGGCCCCAAGTAAGTGCCCAAGACACGAACTGTTCTAGTGACTGGGTGAGGGTGCAGAATCCCGAGCTGCCTGCCTGCCTTCTGATCTCTCCGCTCACTGGCCCTGTGACCCTGGGTCATGACTGCCCCTCCCAGAGCCACCGTAGACAGGTTCCAGCCCATAAATCTCCCTGTTCTTAACTGCAACGATGATTGTTTCAACCACTATCTGCAGAAAGTTCTCGAAGAGGAGCTTGGCAAGGACTGGCAGGCCAAGGTAGCCTCTTTAGAGGAGGTGCCCTTTGCTGCAGCCTCGATCGGGCAGGTGCACCAGGGCACACTGAGGGATGGGACGGAGGTGGCCGTGAAGATCCAGGTGAGTGGGGGAGGGGGGAGCGGCAGGGGTGGAAGAGGGCACCCTGGGGCCCCAGAGGCGTGACTTCTGCCCTCCGTCCCTCCCTGCTCACAGTACCCAGGCGTGGCCCAGAGCATCCAGAGTGATGTCCAGAACCTGCTGGCAGTGCTCAAGATGAGTGTGGCCCTGCCCGAGGGTGAGAGGCCACTCCACCCCTGACTGCGGGGAGGGAGCCCCTGCAGGGAGAAAGTGGGGCTGGATGGGTGGGGGGAGAGGCCAGCTGGGGGCAGGGTGTGCCCTCAGGTGTGAGCACGGGTGAATGTGCAAGTCCATGAGTGTGAGACAGAAAGAAGGGACACCCAGGCAGGGAGAGCCCAGACAGTCTGAATGTATGAGAAAAAGACAAACAGACATTCTGACGGACCCAGAGACAGAAGCCCACACTGAAATTCAGAAACAGACAGGGTGCCCAGAGAGGGCCTGGAGGTCTGGAAAAGAGCCACAGAAGCAGGAAGGGCATGTAAGCGGGACCTTGTGTGTGTGTGTGTGTGTGTGTGTGTGTGTGTGTGTGTTGGGGAGGAAGGGAGCCTCCATGGAAGTAAGATTTTGAGGCCCTGAGAACAGTATGAGAAATTATGAAAAAGAGAGAGGGTCAGTGGCATGTGGGACTGTGAAAGAGATGCCTGGGGCCTGGCACGTGTGCCTGAGAAAGAGACCCCAGGGGGGAGACTGCAGGAGAGGCCGCAGCTGTGTGAGGGACAGAGCGGAGGTGTGGGCAGATGATGTGGTAGAAGGCCTGGGGCAGAAGGCGTGAGGGACGGTGACAGACAGTGAGAGACATGAATGGCAAGAGAAGACATCCCTGAGTGGAAACGCCGGGTGGGGTGGGGGGGCTGTCATGATGGGGACAGGCTGTGGCCTTCCCTGCCCGACACAGCTGTCCCCTCAGGCCTGTTCGCTGAGCAGAGCCTGCGGGCCTTGCAGCAGGAGCTGGCTTGGGAGTGTGACTACCGTCGTGAAGCGGCTTGTGCCCAGAGCTTCAGGTGAGCTGGCCCCCTGAGGGCCACCCAGGACCCCTAGCTCCCCTCCCGGGATGAGTGGGAAGTGGATCCTTCCACAGCCACTGGCAGCTGGAGGCCTGGGGTAGAGCCAGCAAACTCCTGTGTCTCTTCATTTGCTCATCCCTCCTCCCTCCATTCACTTCTGGCTTGATTTATCCCCTGTGTCCTCTGTGAGCTTGGGCACATCACTTCCTCTCTCTTGTCAGTTTTCTCATCTGTCAAATGGGATGCACGACTACTATAGTCTGGTGGGGGAGATGGATTTGTCGGCAGGCATGAGATACCCTCACACCGATGGACGGACAAAGCATTAACAGTCTGACAGTGTCACCGGTGGGAGAGAACGGGGCTCCAGGTCATCTCTTATCTGCTGTGGGAAGGAGGAGGTTTTGCCATCAGCATTTTGGAGAACAGTCTGGCCTCATTAAGACCCAGCATCCACATGTAACCCTGTAAACGCCCTCCTTGCTAAACAGATGTTGTAGGGACATTTAGGCTGGTGTACACCATCAGCCTTTTCCAGAACGCTCTGAGCAGCAGTCGCCCCAAACTAGACCCAACTCAAATCTATTGAATTCAGCAAGGTAGATAATAAATGACGGTCTGCTCACCAGCAGAATGTCATATAGCAGCGAAAATGAATGAACTCCATTACAGGGGAACAAAGCGGTTGTATCTTCGAAGCTTTGTGGTGTCCAGCAGTTAATTACACTCCAGGAGGTCCTCTGCTGCATGGCCCATGGGTGCCCTGAGCCAAGGTCTGTAGATACGGAGCGAGAGAAGGGACGGCAGAGGGCGGTGATTCCGGGCATGGGACCTGGACCCAGAAGTGGGATCCAGTCCCAGGTCAGCCCTTAACTGGCTGGGTGGCCTGAATCTGCACCCTCAGGAGAGCAGCATCCTCATAGGAGAGTGAGAGGGGGAAAGGGGATTGTGTTAATTAAATGCTTGGCTCAAGGCCTGGCCCAGGATGAGCAGTTTGAACGTCAGAGATTTTACAAACAAGGACAAAAATACAAGCCCTGCAGTGGGACCCTGAAGAGAAGAGGATTAAGTGGGCTGGGCCAGGGCAGTCCTGTGGGGGATCTGGTAGCCCCGTTCCCTCCAGGATTTCCCAGTGCCCTTAGAATAAAACCTGGATCATTACCCTGGCCCTCCCCAATCCCCTGCCCCCAGCCCCAGCCATCCCACAGGTCTCAGCCATGGATCTTGCTCATATTCTTTGCCTCCCAAATCTTACAGTGACACACTGAACTCAGTCTATTATTGGTCTGTGTGTGTTTTTGTTAAGAGTGTGGTCTCTGGTGTCTGGAGGGCAGGCCCAGAACTCACTCACTGCTCTGTCACCCCGCATTGTCCCATGCAGGGACACAAAGAAGGAGTCAGTATTTTTTTCTTTTTAATTTATTTGACAGACAGGGATCACAAGTAGGCAGAGAGGCAGGCAGAGAGAGAGAGGAGAAAGCAGGCTCCCTGCTGAGCAGAGAGCCCGATGCGGGGCTCGATCCCAGGACCCTGGGATCATGACCTGAGCCGAAGGCAGACGCTTAACCTACTGACCAACCCAGGCGCCCCAGTATTTTTCTTTTTTCAAGATTTTATTTATTTATTTATTTATCGGGGGGAGAGAGAGAGAGAGAAAGAGAGCATGCACAAGCAGGGGGAGCAGCAGGTGGAAGGAGAAGCAGGCTCCCTGCCGAGCAGGGAGCCTGATGTGGGACCTGATCTCGGGACCCTGGGATCATGACCTGAGTCGAAGGCAGACGCCTAGCCAACTGAGACACCCAGGTGTCCCAAGAAGGAGTCAGTATATTTTTTTTTTTTTTTAAAGATTTTATTTATTTGTCAGAGAGAGAGAGGGAGAGAGAGCGAGCACAGGCAGACAGAATGGCAGGCAGAGGCAGAGGGAGAAGCAGGCTCCCTGATGAGCAAGGAGCCCGATGTGGGACTCGATCCCAGGACGCTGGGACCATGACCTGAGCCGAAGGCAGCTGCTTAACCAACTGAGCCACCCAGGCGTCCCAAGAAGGAGTCAGTATTAACCAGTATTCAGAGTAATGCCTCCAAGGAGTGGCCAATGAATATTACTATGGACTTGGCAATCGGTATATCAGCAGTTCTTTTTTGGGTTGGATTAATTAATAAGTTGATGAAAAAGTAATGTTCAGGGGCGCCTGGGTGGCTCAGTGGGTTAAGGCCTCTGCCTTTGGCTCAGGTCGTGATCCCAGGGTCCTGGGATCGAGCCCCGCTTCGGGATCTCTGCTTAGCAGGGAGCCTGCTCCCCCTCCCCCCCGCTCTCTGCCTGCTTCTCTGCCTACTTGTGATCTCTGTCTGTCAAATAAATAAATAAAATCTTAAAAAAAAAAAAGTTCGTCAAGCTTAATACATTGAGCTCTCTACTGGGGCAACCAGAAGTCATGGAAGTGTTCCCAGTAGGGAAATGGTACTGGGGCTCCGGCGGCAGCCAGCTTAGGGGTAGGCACAGAGCAGCACTATGGAGATAATGTGGCGAACGAGTGAATGAAGTGTCTGAATGAATGTCAGTCTGGCCAGCTATTGGCCATCACTCAAGCTAGACAGGTGTGAGGAGGGAAGGCAAGACAGAGACTGTTCTGGGAGCACTTCTCAGAGGAAGAGGAGGAGGCCTCAAGGTGGGCCACAGGGCCCTGAAGCATGAAGTCCTGTCCCTTCCCCTCCCTTCTGCCCCAGGCAGTTGTTGGCCGATGACCCTTTCTTCCGGGTACCAGCTGTGATTAAGGAGCTGTGCACAACACGGGTGCTGGGCATGGAGCTGGCCGGAGGGGTGCCCCTGGACCAGTGCCAGAGCTTGAGCCAGGACATCCGGAACCAGGTACAGGGGCTCGAGGGACAGTAGGGAGGGCGCTGCCCCTGGGCAGGGCTGGTAGGGCTGGCCAGGCCCACAGTCCACCTCCCGGCCAGAGAGAACTCTAGAGGGGCCGATGGGTCTGAGATGTCTGTTACTCCTCCCCACTGCAGATCTGCTTCCAGCTCCTGAGGCTGTGTCTGCGGGAGCTGTTCGAGTTCCGATTCATGCAGACAGACCCCAACTGGGCCAACTTCCTCTATGATGCCTCCAGCCACCAGGTCGGTTCCCTATGATGTGGCTCACGGTACATTAGCCGCTTTAAGAGACAGTTTCCTGTATTTCCGTAGCTCAGCCCAACAGTAGTTATGACCCACATGACAGGCTGGAGTGGCCCTCTTCCACATGGTGACTCAGGGACCCAGGCTCCTTCCCTTCTGTGATGGCACCATCCCCTAGGCCTTGAAATGCTCTCCTTCCAGTGAAGGGGGAAAGAGAGGTTAAGAGGGTAGCGCCCTGCCTAATTGCTTTTGCCAGCAGTGACACATTGTCTCCCCCACCGTCCCCTCCCGTACCATTCCGTTGGTAAAAACTGGTCACACGGCCTGGCTAGGTGCAAGGGACGCTGGGAAATGGAATCTCCGCTAGGCAATGGTTCCCTAGCGGCAACAGCTTTAGGAAGGCAGTTAGTCATCGCTACCACACCCATCATTCATTTAACACACCAAGCATCTACTGCCTCTAGACAGTGATGCCAAGACATCCCTGATCGTCACCTTCTCAGAGTTCCCAATCCCACGGAGGGACCTGTGACCAGACAGTGATGACCGAGTAGTTAGTACCATGATGGGGAAGCACAGGTCGGAGTGGTCAGTGACAGGGGAGGCACAGGGGCCTGCGGGGAGCCAGGGAAATGGCTGACCTGGCACAGGGTAGGTGAGGTCAAGTAAGGCTTCTCGAAGGAAGTGCCATTAAAGTTGAAACGAGGGGCACCTGGGTGGCTTAGTGGGTTGAGTCTCTGCCTTCAGCTCAGGTGGTGATCTCGGGGTCCTGGGATTGAGCCTGGCATCGGGCTCTCTGCTCAGCAGGGAGCCTGCTTCCCTTCCTCTCTCTCTCTGCCTGCCTCTCTGCCTACTTGTGATCTCTGTCTGTCAAATAAATAAATAAAATCTTTATAAAAAAAAAAAAAGCGGAAACCAGAAAGATGAGAAGGGGACGGCCACCTGAAGAAAAGGGAAGAGTGTTCCCGGCAGAGGACACAGGGTAGCCAAAGGCCTGGGATAAGAGTTTGGATTGAAAGACTCAGTGAGCACGACTGCCAGACGGCTCTCTAACGTGGTCTGTATGCATCCCATCTCCGGAGGGATCTTTTGAAAACACAAACCTGGCTGAACTATCCCTTTCATAGCTCCGTGGCCACCTCAGGATCAAGTCTGAGCACTTTGCTGAGTGTGATGTGGCCCCACTGAGTCCCCAGCCTCAGTCCCTTGTCACCCCCTCCTTGCCAAGTGCACAGATAGTGTGTCCCTGCGAGGCTCACACCACAAGGAAATATTTTTGTAACTTGGGATGAGAGGGGCGGTGATACGAGTCCTGACATCAGTTTATTGTGTCTCAACAGGATCTTTTGTTTTAAAACCATAGAATAGAAGATACCAATGTGTCACAGATGGGAGGGATCCATATTATTTCGGGATGCTATTGTTTGACCTTGTATTTGGGTGTGCCTGGGTACTGGTGCCCAAAAACAATGTGTATTCCTTTTTTTTTCTTAAGATTTTATTTCTTTAATTGACAGAGACAGTGAGAGAGGGAACACAAATGGGGCATGCGAGAGGGACAAGCAGGCTTCCGGCTGAGCAGGGAGCCCGATGTGGGACTTGATCCCAGGAACCTGGAATCATGACTTGAGCCAAAGGCAGACGCTTTATGACTGAGCCACCCAGGCACCCCTACAGGGTGTCTTTCTTGCTGTGGGTTGTGATCAATAGTGTGAACTCCACTGCCCTAGAGAAACTCTTATACATGCACCCATCGAGCACTGTTTCTAATAGTAGAACCCAGAAACAACCACAGTGTCCACTGGCCAGATAAATATACTTTGATATGTTTACACGATGAAGTCCTTACACAGCAAGGAAAAAATGAATGAGCCAGGGCTGCACACAGCAACGGGGATAAGTTGCAAAACCATGTTGGGCACAAAGAATAAGCCGCAGGGTAACTATCATAAATACTGTTTATATGAAGTTTTGAAACACACATAGCATGCCTCCTTATTGTTCACAGGTGCACACATACGTAGAGAATGTAGACATGCACACATGGGAATTTCAGAAAATAATAGTTTAGTAATGATAATCTTGGGAAAGTGGTGACCCTGGAAGAGAGGACGGGGGAGGTCGGAGCAGGCCAGCGTCCATGGGAGGCTCCACCTGGTTTGGTAATATTGAACATTTTAAGTGGGCCGCTGGGATTTTTGGGTGTTCATTTTTTCCCCCACATATTTTATTATTCTTTTTAAAAAAGATTTTATTTATTTATTTGACAGACAGATTACAAGTAGGCAGAGAGGCAGGCAGAGGGGGTGGGGAAGCAGGCTCCCTGATGAGCAAAGAGCCTGATGCGGGGCTTGATCCCAGGCTTAACCTACTGAGCCACCCAGGCACCCCATATTTTATTATTCTTTAGATTTTTTTTTTTCTATGCCTAAAACATATTATTATAAAGATAGGATCAACAATATAAAAGCCAGTTCCCTTCAGTTTCATATGGGGGTGGATAAGAAGTGTGGAGATGGGAGGCCAGGAATCCAGGGGGTCAGCAGGGCGGGGACTCTGATGAGGGGCACAGTGTGGGAATGGAGCTGGGGCCCCCCAAACCTCAGTCGGTGGGGAGTGGTGGTGGACTCCCAGCATCCCTCTCACCATCCCTTGTCCCAGGTGACCCTGTTGGACTTCGGTGCAAGCCGGGAATTTGGGACTGAATTCACAGACCATTACATCGAGGTGAGTCCCCCCAACCCTGAGGTCTTTGAAGGGCCTCAAGCCCGATACTGAGGCGAGGGTGAGAAGGAGAAATACAGTATCTGGAATTAAGAAATCATATATAATAGTAATAGTAATAACAAATAAATAAAAAGCCCTTAATATAATGTCAGGTACTGTTTGAGGTGCTGTCCATGCGGTAGCTGATTTAAACCACAGAGTAACTGTATGGGGTCAGGGCCATTTTTAAGCATTTTTTAAAATGTATTTATTTGGGGGCACCTGGGTGGCTCAGTGGGTTAAATCCTCTGCCTTCGGTTTAGGTCATGATCTCAGGGTCTTGGGATTGAGCCCCGCATCAGGCTTTCTGCTCAGCGGGGAGCCTGCTTCCCTCTCTCTGCCTGCCTCTCTGCCTACTTGTGATCTCTGCCAAATAAATAAATAAAATCTTTAAAAAATATATTTATTTTAAAAAAAATTATTTGAGAGAGAGAGAGCACACGCGGACAGGTGCACAAGTTGGGGTAGGGGCAGAGGGAGATGTAGACTCCCTGCTGAGCAGAGAGCCTGATGCAGGGCTCAATCCCAGGACCCTGAGATTATGACCTGAGCTGAAGGCAGAGGCTTAAACTGACTGAGCCGCCGAAGTGTCTCAGGTTAGGACCATTTTTAGTCCCGCTTTACAGATGAAGTTACTAGAGCTCAGAGAGATGAAATCACTTGCCCTAGGTGACAGCAGACCTGGGATTCAGACTCCGGGAGCCTGGGCCCAGAGCCCGTGTTCCCGAACCCTGACTAGCCCCTGATGGCCCACAGTGGCCATCCTGCCACCTCCCCACACCCCAGGCTGTCCCGGGCCTTCAGCCTCACACTCACATAAATCTCTGGCCGGCTGCTCCCTTAGGGGCAGCTTTCTCCTCAGGAACATCTGCTGCCTGTCCTTCCCACCCACCTAGCTAAGGCATCTCATTAATTTGTTGAGATGGACTAGTTGACGGGGGCCTGCTACTCGTTTACTCATCAGTTCCAGCATTCTCTGACACCCCCTTGTGCCCAGCCCTGTTCTGGGCAATACCAACCGGGTGACCAACCCAGCCTGGTCTCCTCCTTCACGGAGCTCACAGCCCAGGACAGGGAGAGACAGTAAGAACCCAGAGCGGCCAGGGCTGGAATGGGGGAGCACAGGAGACGGTGGGAGCCCAGAGGGGGAGCCTGGGCTAGCCTTGGGGGTCAGGGAGAGCTTCCTGGAGGAAGAGCATCAGGACTGGGACCTGAGGGACGAGGAGACCAATCAGGAAGAGGCAAGGAGGGTATCCCCCACTGATAAACATACAAGGGCCAAGAGGAGAGAAGGGATATTCCCATTAGTGCAGCGCTTCTCAAACTTCAGTGTCCATGAGACACCCACCGGCCCCCCCATGCCTGTTCAGTGCAGGTCGTGCTCTGGAGTCCGGCCTAAGATGCTGCATTTCTAACACACTCCCAGCTGATGCCAGAGCGACTGGTACAGGGACCACACTTTGAATAGTCAGGCCTCGAGGACCAAAAGGAAGTTCGTTTCTGACTGGGCCAGCAGGTGCGGGGTGGAGCAGGAACCAGCGACAAGGCTGGAGCCAAATCACTCTTGAGTCTGAAAAGCCATGCTGGGCACCTTGTACTTTATCCAGGTGCTGGGGGGACTCCCAGAAGGGATTTGAGCAGGGGAGGGACAGAATTAGAAAACTTCCTGAGACTGGGGGGCTGGGAGCCCAGGGAAGGGAGGAGAGGACAAGGCCCAAGGCTCTGGCTTGGGGACTCAGGGTATGGTGGGGCCACCCCTGACATAGGGACAGGAAAGAGGAGCTGGCAGTCCCTACCCCCAACCTGTGCATACACACGTGTGCATATACATATGTATATGTGTGCATATATGTGCATACACCTGTGTATATACACGTGCACACATACACACAGAGGCTCCTTGGGCCCTTTCTCCCGGCCCCTTGAGGCACAAAGCCAAGGTCTTTCTCTCTGGGTGGGTGGGACATCTTGTGTGTCCCCCTAACCCCGCCCCCAGGCCTATTTGGCTCTCCTCTGGTCTCCCCAGCCTTTTCCAGTTTAAAAAAGCCCTGTCACATCAGTCCCCAAGGACCACAGGCCTGACAGATGGCCAGACAGCCTCGGGCAGGGGGAGCTGAGACAGACTGGAACTGTCAGATTGAATCCTGTATTCCCCTTCCTCCCGAGAAAGTGGTTAACGTTTTCCCTCCCAGCCTTGCTATTCCGTGAAGTAGGGACCTTACCATCCATCTGCTGATAGCGGTGGCTCCTCACGGTCATGGCTCCTCACGGTCATGGCAGACCCTACACGCAGGCACAGCCCACCACACACGGCAGACACCTCTTCCTGCCTCCCGACAGCCCCCCATGAGGACGATCCTCTCATCGTCCCAGCTCCAAAGATGAGGAAGTCGAGGGCCAAGGCTGAGTGCCTTGCCCCGAATCTCTCAGCCAGCAAGTGGCAGAGCTGGGATGGACCCCCGGCAGGCTGGCTCTCACTTCTGTCTGTCCACACCCTCAGCTCAACTCCTGCTCTCCCCACGCGCCCCCATGGCTGGTGCTCCACGTGCTTCTTTGCCAAACAGGTTCACCAAGGGCCACCTGAATGCCAGGCCTCGTGCTACAAGTCTGGCATCTCTGGGGTGCAAAGCCCAGCAGGAGACAGACATCAATCAGGCTGTTACAGAGATGGCCCAGTGGCCACCTCAGATGGAGTTCTGGGTCATGGTCACATCCTTGTCTAGTTGAGTGTTTGGACCACGAATAGCAGTTGACATTTATTTTCCTCCAGCTGTTTCACTGTGGTAGTTTCCAGGCAGGCTCTACATTCTAGGCCAAGTGGGAAAATCCCCTGACCACCCCCCTTACCCCCTTTCCATCCCTGCCAGGCTCTGGAACAGGCCCAAGGGAGGAGATACAGATAGGGGCAAGGTGAGGAGGGAGCGGCTTCTAGGTGAGAGGGCTTAAGTAGACCAGAATGTAGGGAGGGCCAGGCCAGTTTTCCAGAGCCCTCCTTGAACCCCACTCCCTTGGCCTTTGACCTCTACCAAACACCCATTTCCCCAGGTGGTGATGGCAGCAGCCAATGGAGACAGAGACCGGGTCCTGCAGAAATCCCGGGACCTCAGATTCCTCACAGGCTTTGAAACCAAGGTTGGAAACACTGGAGAGGGGTTGGGGACTGCTTATCTCTACTGGGGGGCTCTGGGGAGGAGGGGGGGGAATGAAGCCTGCTTCTACTCAGAAACCGGAAGGAAATGGGCCCCATTTATTCTAGAGGGAGGGAGTGGGGGGCTGCTGGTGGGTACTGGGGGTGGGGAAGTGGAGCTGTTTGTTCTAGAGAGATAGAGGGCTGCTTGTCTACTGAGGCTCTGAGAGGAAGTAAAGGGCCACTCTGGGGAGGCCTAGGGGCTCTAGAAGGAGGGGAGGCTGCTTACGACTCATCAGGGAGTGGGGGGCTTGTGTTTATAGTTGAGAGTACAAGGGAGACCAGGGGGTTTGTCCCTTGTGGGTTGAGAGGAGGCCCGTCCCTCCACCCTGCGTGCCTCTTGCTCTCCCCTATGCACAGGCATTCTCGGAGGCCCACGTGGAGGCAGTGATGATCCTGGGGGAACCCTTCGCCACCCCCGGCCCCTATGACTTTGGGGCTGGTGACACTGCCCGCCGAGTGCAGGGCCTCATCCCCGTGTTGCTGCGGCACCGGCTGCGCCCACCGCCTGAGGAGACCTACGCCCTGCACCGCAAGCTGGCAGGGGCTTTCCTGGCCTGCGCCCGCCTCCGTGCCCACATCGCCTGCCGGGATCTCTTCCAGGACACCTACCACCGCTACTGGGCCAGTCGCCAGGCGTAGCCGCTGGCTGCGGCCTCCTGACCAAAGGGGATGCCTGGTCAGACCCCTTAAAGACAGCCTCCATCCAGGGATTCTGGCCCCAAAGCAGGCCATGGAGGGGAGGTGGTGCTGTGATGCCTCCTTTCCATTCTCCTGCAGGTCGGGAGACCACCGCCTCCGGCTTCCCTGTCTTGCCTCACTCCTTTCCTAGGAGCTGGGGAACCCTTGGGCTAGGGAACTCCCAGCTTCACACCCCCATCTCCTGCTCTCCCCACTCCACAAAGTTGGCATCCAGGAACTCTGCGCCAGGAATTAACTTATTTTTGTCCACATTTAAGAGCCTCAGGTCCCCTGCGCGCAGGCATGCAGATCCAGACTCCTGTAGATGGGGAGCCCCTCACCTCTGCCTCAGGTCTCCCACCCATCTGGCCAATGAAAGAGGAAGGGGTTAGTGGAGGCAGCCCTCGCCTTTGCTGCCCTCACCCCTCCACCAGCTGCGTTCTCCCCCTTCTTCCCGGCTCCCTCTTTTCTATGTATTGGGGAGGGGGTAGGGGAGGGTGTTTGAGACTTCAGACGGAATAAAAGCGGCTCCCCTTCCCGGCTCTTTTCTCTGCGCTGGGAGAGGTGGGGGTGGAGGAGCTCTCAGCCTGCCTCCAGGTGCAGATGGCCAGCCCCCTCCCATCCTCTGGTCTGAAAGCCCCAGCCCAGCCTGGGCCATCTGTTGCCGGGATCCTCCTTCTACCCTTTCCCTCCCACCCGCCCCTCCTCCAGCCCCTCCCACACGTGCTGACCACCTGCTCGAAAGGCCGCGGCAGCTGAGAAGGCCTGCCCCCGCCCCACACACCTCCCGGGCTCCGCGCTCCCTCGCCTCGGCTCCCGGCAACCTCGCCTTTGCTAATGGACCGTAATGCCCCTGCAAGCTGCTTTGCCAAACCCACAGGACCGAGTGGGAGCGGGGGTGCAGTGATGACCAGAACAGCACCCTGGTCCCAGCCCGGCACCCCCACCCCCGAAACCGAACCGCTCGCACACTAGGACGCCGGGGTCTCTTCGTTCCCCCTCCCCTTCCTTGCAAAAAGTGCCTCGTCACCGCTTCTGCCCGCCCCCGCTGGGCTGGGAGAACCGTGGGGTTAGCTCTAAGATTTGGGTATGTGGGGCGGCAAAGAGCTTCCCGAAGCAACTCTTTCACGGACGTGGAACAGAAGGGGACCTGAGGTCAAGGTTCACGGAGGCGAAGAGAGCCCACGCCTGGTTAGGCCTAGGGTAAGGTCTCAACGAGGCTCACATGCTGGCTCAGTCCCGGACTGGCCAATGGGCGTGGCGGGGCGGTGGCCGCACCAGAGAAGGCGGGGTCATATCTGCGTATAGGCGTGGCCTGCCGGCCGGGCGCCGGGCCGGGGCGGGGTTTTCTTGCATATCCCGAAGGCGGCGGGCCAATGGGCGGGGCCGGGGCGGGGAGCCGAGGCAGGAGGGGCGCTCCCCCGCCCCCGGAACGGAATCCTCCCGGGAGCAGAGCAGGCTCGCGCGCGTGCATCCCGCACCATCCCCCGGCCCCCGGCCCCGGCCCGCGTCAGACCGAGCTGCCGCCGCCGCCACAGCAGCAGCAGCACGCTCGGGGATCCGGGCCCAGCTGGGGCCACGGGAGGCGGGGGCGCCCGGGCCCTGGATGTCCCGCAGCGCGGCGGCCAGCGTGAGAAGGGCGGGAGAGGGGGACTCGGGTGGGGGGCGGCGCCGCTGCTGATGTGGCGAAGGGTGGGAGGCGGCCGCGGCGCCCGGATGGAGAGAGGGTGCCAAGGGTGGGGAGGGTGGGCCTGGGTGGGGGTCCGGAACAGGCACCCTCTAAGCCAAAGCTTGAGAGACAGGGGTCCGGGGCACAGGCCCTCTCTTGCCAAGGCCCTGGAGATAGAGATCTTGGACATAGACCTGCCCCTCAAAAGAAAAAAAAAAAAAAATCAAGGGCAGGGGGACAGATTCTAGGTACAACTCCCTGGGCAAGGCTTTAGGGTTGGGGTCCAGGACACAACCCCCACATTAGGCCAAGGCCTCCAGGAGGCCATTCCAGAGCAGACGCAATCCCTACTCCTCCCTGCCTGAGGTGGTCTCTGAGCATAACAACCCTCTAGGCAAGGTCTTGAGGATGGGGGTCCCTGGGCACAGCTCCCCTACCAAGCCAGGGCCTGGGGGGGTCGGATTCCAGGCACAGTCTGTACTCAGGGCTCAGAGACGTCCTGAGCACAGCATCCCCCCACAAATCTTTGGGCGGTGTCCCAGGAACAGCCCCTTCTCAAAACAAGCTCCCTGTTCCCCGGACTCCACCCCCCACCCATCCTGAATAAAATAGGGAAATTTCAGGCAACCCCCAAAGGCTTGGTCAAGGATCCCTGGGGCTGCCCAGCTGTCTGGGAGCAGCCCCACCCGCAGACAATGCGCCGCCTCCCTCTCCTGGGTATGGCCCCCCAGGCTCCAAGGTTCAGGCTGGGGGTGGGGGGCGGCTCCCCAGGGACCAAGCACAGCCCTATCTGTCTGCAGCGGCTGCGGGTGACGGCGGCTTTGTGTGTGGTACCTGGGGGGAAGGGGGAAAGCAAGGGATAGGGAGGTGGCTAAGAGTGTGACCCAGTGTTTGTGTGACTGTGGCTGTGGCTGTGGGTGTGCGCGCGTGTGCGCTAGAGCTGGGGACCAAGGAATCCTGTGCATGTGTCTGTGTTTTGTGCTTGTGGTTGTGTCTGGTAATGTGTGTGATGGTGTCTGTGACCCTGGCATTGGTGTGACTGTGTGTGTGTGTGTGTGTGTGTGTGTGTGTGAGAGAGAGAGACAGCTGCTCCTTATGCTGAACCCTGTACTTTTTAGTCTGTTTGAGTGTGTGTGTGCATGGTTGTAACTGTGTGGTTGGGTCTGTGATTACATCTTTTGTGACCCTAGGCGTGTGCTTTGGTAAATATCACTGGGTTGTGACAGTGTGTGTGTTGGGTCTGGGGTTGGGCGAATGTGTGGCCGACTAGCCGTGGGTGAAGTTGGGACGGTGGTACGTGGAGTTGTGTCTATGACTCTGGCCATGTGCTGCTCTCCCAGTGACTTGCGAATGTTTGTGGTTGCGTCTACAACTGATCGTATATGTGGGTCACACATACGTCTCTATGACACACAACTGTCCCTGCAACTCTGGGTGTGTAACTGCCATCATATACGAAAACACCCCATGCCTGGTTGTGTGATGGCCCTGTGACATGTAGGACAGCGATTGTGTGTCCATGGCCACATCTATGTATGTGACTTGGGTTGTAGAAAGGTCTCCATCTAGCTCTGTCGATACAAAGTGTGCACATTTATAGTTGTGTCTGCGTGTGATCTGGGTGACAGATTGGAGTAGGGGTCTGAACCCCTGACTGATTATTAGTAGAGGGTTATTTTGTCATGTGTGACTCAAGCTCTACTTATGGCTGTGGGTGGTGGCACCAGGGAACTGTGTGTGGGGGGGGCAGATAGAGGTGATGGTGGCTTCTAGATTTGTGTCGGACCTGCACATCTGCGACCCTGGGTGATTATATGTCGTGGCCTATGGGAGTGCGCATTATATGTCATGGCCTATGGGAGTGCACATGTCTATAGCCGTTTGGCTGCTGTGAGTGTCCCTATGTGTGCGTGCTGGACTGTGTTTCCATCTGGGTGGTTTGGTGACTGGGTGACTCTCCTGACTGCGTACATGGCTCTGTCAGGAACCGTGTCTTTTGGGTGGACACAGCTATAAGCGCCATGTCCGGGTCACCGCATTTCTGAGTTCTGTCTCATCATCACTGTGTGCTTATGACGTGTGACACAGAAATTGCATGCCGATGTCTCCCTGTGTGAGATGCTGTGTGTCTGTCCACCTGGCACTGTGATTGTATGTGGCCACAGGCTTCTTCTTCATGTGTTTGCATGAAGAGAAGCCATGTGTTGGTGAGGGGGTGACGTGGTGCAGCCGGGTGGTGGGGGCCTGGGGGACTGTAGCATGGCCAGGGCATGTGGCTGGGGACTGGGACACCGATGCTGTGTGGCTTGGCACACACAGCCATTTCTGAAATGTATATGGCTGGGACTCTGAGCCAGCATCCATCTGACCATCCTGAGGGACAGTCGTCTCTGGGTGGTTCCGTGCATGTCTTCAGTGTGCGTGCCTGGTCCTGAACCAGGCACAGACCGTGGCCATCTGTGTCTCTGTCTGTGATTGGTCAGGGAGGGCTCTCCATGTAAGGGTGGCTGATATGGTGACCACATGTGTGTCCCTGTGACTGGGTGTGTGTGTGACTGTGATAGCACGTGACCCAAACAACATGTTGATGTGGCTGCTGCAGTTGGGGCCAGGAACCTGTGGGCTGCCGTGTGCCTGGACACGAGGAGGCACCGTGGCCATGGCTGAGGCTGGTAGTGTGGGACCGAATGTGTGGCCGTGTGTCTGCATGCCCCCGTGACCACATGTCCTCGCACAGCAGCAGAGCCGCATGTGACAGGTGTGTGTGATGGGGACCCTGTCTGTGCTAGTGGGCGACCTCTGACCGGTGTGACTCCAGGGGCAACGACGCAAGTGTGTCAGGCGGGGGCCTGAGGAGATCTCACTGGGAGTGAGCGCTGCTCCGGTGGGGGTGCCTAGGCCCGGCTGTCCATACATGGCTGAGAAAACAAGGAAGGACCAAACATCCAGTAGCTGGTGTGACCGGGTGTTTATGGCCGTGCCTGGGCAGGCTGGGACTTGCTACTCACGTGGACAGATGTCTGTGTCTGTGAACATGGATAGGATACCAGCTGGTGATAGTGGCTGCCGCCACTTTTGTGTGTCTCTGGGACCCGGTGTGTGCCCCTGCTGTGGTGTCTGCACAGACACATGTGTGGAGCTGTGCCCAGGTGCTGGGGACAGCTGGAGACCTGAGTTGTGTGTGTGCATGCATGTGACCGTATGTTTATGTGCAGCCTGGACAGGTGTCTAGAGGTCAAGGCCACTCCCTCCTCACACCATCCCCTTGGGTACTGAGGGCCTCCTGAGGCCAGGACATCCCCAGCACATGCCCCCGGAAATGCACCAACTCATTCCTGGGCTCTTGCTACCAGGTGGCTGGTCTCCTTAGTAACAGTTGCTATGACAACTGGGGCTCTCATCAGGGAGCCTGAAATGGAGGGGGGGGTTGGCTGTTGTCCAAAGAGGGGGTGAGGTAGGGGACTGAGCCCCACCCCAAGCCAGTTTCTCACCTTCTCCTCACTTTCTTGGGCAGGGCGGACCCAGGAGGCCTGAGCAGCATCTGCCCCCAGCCCCCTGTGGGGCCCCGGGGCCCCCCTGAAACCTCCAGGACGGAGCCAGGTGAGTGACCAGCTGGGGCCAGGGCAAGGGCTGAGTGTGTGCTTGGGTTTGGCTTTCACGACGGGAGGAACTGTCCCTGTGCTCACACGGGCTTCATCACACTCAGGAGTGGGCGCCCTCGAATGTCTTCCCTGCACGCTCAGTGACCATCAGGCCCACCCTCGCAAATAACATGAATACACTTTCACAGACAACAACCTTGTGCTATCCCACATCTACCCAGATACTTGGTTGCATAGACACAGCCTCAGCACAACACTCATGAGCCCACAGTCTCTGCAACAGCCACACTCTCTGACACACACACATATCCTCCCAGACAAAAGCCACAGACACACAACCTCACCACGGACAGCACTCTTGGCCAGAGACAAAGACTCTCTGATAAGTCACAGGAACACACCGTCAGAGGCGACAGCCATCGAAGGCTGTAGCCACACTCTCACATGGACACACAGCTTCCAAGACAACAGTCAGGGACACACCCTTTCGAAGCCAAGAGCTTCATGCTCAGACACATCCCCACAGGCAGCATTCCCGACACACATTCCACAACCATCTCACACTTAGATAGCCTTCAGCAACAACCTTCCAGGACCTTCACTTACGGACAACAACCGCACTCTTGGACACTGACCCCCTCACAGACTGCACTCCCAGACACACACTTTCTCAGACAACCATTCTCAGACCTGTGGCCTTCTGTACACACAGTCTTCAGAAATACACACACTCACAATGGTTGCATGTTCAGATCTAGACACTGGAAATACACCAATTGCACACCTGCATGCGCGCACACACACACAGTCCCCATCTGCTGCTGGTGCTCTGTCCTAGTTGGCCCTCACGCTCCTGGGATTGTCAGGATGGCTTCTCAGTCTGTGAAGACTGTCTTAGTCAATGAAGACTGTCCCACCTCCACTCTCGCTCCTTCATCTGATGGTCGCAGGTGCACACCGCCCCAGGGTCTCCTGTCTTCGACTAGACACAGTTGACAGAGGGGCAGATCTGAGGGGCACAGAGATGAGCCCCCAGCCCCCACACCCTCTGGCTTGGGTTCTGGACCTTCAGTCCCTGGATGTTCTGAGTCCCCCCCGCACCGAACCCAGGCAACTCAGAACTCTTGTGCTCTCTGACCATCTCATCCCCTGGCTTCCTACGCCTAAAACCCCTGGCCTCATGACCTGTGGCCCTTATGCCTTCTAAGCCCTGTGCCCTCCAGTGTCTTGACTCCCTTTTAGTTTGGATCCTCATACCTCTTGACTGTCACCTCCCTAATCTCCAGACTGCTAAAAGCTGTGATTCATGACCCTCCCCATCCCTGACCTCCATGTACCTTGGCCCCAAGTTTTTCTTCTGAAACGCCACTGCTTACTCTGGCATTACCCTGCCTTCCTGGTGTCCCCTGACTGTTGCTGATGCACGTTCCCTGAATGCCATACCTCTGACCCAGTGACGCCCCCTACTGTAACCCAGATCCCATGTTATCTGACCCCATGTTCCCTGAGCACTCCATCCATCCTGCTGGAGCCCATGCCTCCAGCCACCGCCCTTGACCCATGCCCCCGTCCTGTGTCACCAGAAGGGGCGGGCACCATGAATAAGTTACGGCAGAGCCTGAGACGGCGGAAACCAGCCTACGTGCCCGAGGCGTCGCGCCCCCACCAGTGGCAAGCGGACGAGGACGCTGTGCGCAAGGGCACGTGCAGCTTCCCAGTCCGGGTGAGTGGGCGGGGCCATGGGCGGGCACTGTGAGCTTCCGGGTCCCTGGTGTTGGGTGAGAGGGCTGAGGGCCCGTCCTGTACAGAGGGATGGCTGAAGGTTCGACCTGCTAGAGCAGGACCCCACGGCCTGGGCCTGGGCCCTTCAATGGCGGGATTAAAACCCCAACACATTCTCTTGTACCAGGAAGTTATTACCTGGGGAGTGAGGGGGTTACCTTCTTCCTATTAGTCACCCTATTCTGTGGGAGCTCACAATTTCCAAAAGGCACTGGACGACTTTTCACAACACATACTGCACCTCTGTGAGGGAGACCACAGGATTCAGGTCCAAATCCCACTCAGTCCCTTCCTGGTGGGGTGACCACAGCCGATGGTCACAAACCCTCCATTTTCTTTTCCCTTCTCCCAGAAGCAGACATGGAGTGTGAGGGGTCCATCTGGTGGTGTGGGAAACGTTGTGGGGCCAAAGAAGGGTAGGCGGCCAGTAAAGGGTGTTTCACTAACCTGCAGCCGTGGGCCCGCAGGGCGGCCACCTGGACCTGGCCCAGGGTCCTGAGTTCTCGTCACCCGAACCCTGCAAGAAAGCCCTCTAAGAGGCATGCACACTCGAGGCCAATGCCTCCCTCCAGCTACTCAGCCCTGGCTTTATGCTGCTGGGGAAAATGCTGGGAAATAGAGCCATCCTAGCCACGGGGTGAGGGAGCTGGGGCGAGTGTACCCCAGGTCCCATCAGTTCATCAGTGGGCCAATCCTGGGGCTCGCAGACACTGGGGCCCAAAGGGAAGAGGGTAACGTGTTAAGGCCCAAGAATAGAGGCAAGATGGGAATCGGTACTACCCGTCTGCTTCAGCATCCTCGTCTGTATGCCTGGGATGGGAGCAGAGTAGCCACCTCACGGGGCCGAGGTGCAGAGTGGATTAATATGTACGATGGGCTAGGCGCATTGCAGGAGGGGTCGCAGCTGCTCAGGGCACACTGGGAAGGTACTGATTACTGTGCTGATTTCCTGTCCTCCCGTTTCCTCTCCCTCAAGTATCTGGGCCACGTGGAGGTGGAGGAGTCCCGGGGGATGCATGTGTGTGAAGATGCCGTGAAGAAGCTGAAGGCGGTGAGTGAGGCTGGAGCCGGGAAGGCACCCCCCCCCCCCCCCCGGCTCCGCCCCCAGGAGGCAGCCCTGACCAGGCTCTTTGTCTTCCTCCCCAACCCCAGATGGGCCGGAAGTCCGTGAAGTCTGTCCTTTGGGTGTCAGCTGATGGACTCCGAGTGGTGGATGACAAGACCAAGGTAGGAGGCCTGTGGGGGTAGGAGGGGGCACCGGTGGGCCCCTCGCCCCCCAACCCCACCGGCTTGAATCAGGACTTAGGACGCCTTCCCACCCACCTCCAGGATGTCCCTCCCTCCCGGGCCTTCCTAGACCATGTGCTCCCGCAACATCTTGGCACACCTCATAGTCCTAATTCAGGGCTGAGTCCTGCAGTTATCATGAGCTGGCACAGATGGTGGGTGTGAGTACAGGCTGCAGAGCAGAGCCTTAGCTCGGATCCCAGCTCCCCCACGCATCTGCTGGGTGACCCCAAGTATGAGATTTAACCCCTCGAGCCTCAGTTGCCTCATCTGTGAAATGTGGATAAACACAGACCCTGCCCTTAAATGAGATGGTAGGCGCATGCCATGTAAAATGGTGCCTGGGGCAGCATACTTGCGCAGATCAGTGGATGTTAGCTGTTCTGGGTTTATTGTCATTGTTCCCGGCCAGAGGGGAGCCTCACGCGGCCCGGATCAGAGCATCTGTTTGCTCACCGTTGACTTCCCTGCCCAGAAACTGCCCAAGGAGGCAGCAGCACATGACAAGGGTTAGGTTAACGACTAAGCAGGATTGACATCTTTGCAGAGGCAGTTCCCTTGCCCCAAAAGACTATTCCCTGCCTTTTTGCCTAGTTAATACCTCTTCCAGGAAGCTTTTGATGTCTCCTGATCAAGTGGAATTGGGCACCTCCTTGTGGCTCCCATGAGTCCATGTGTCTCCCTCAATCCTGGCCCTGACCACTCGCCTGTGTCTTTCTCTGGTGATGGGCCTTGAGTGCCTCGTTAACTGGGGAGCCCCATGGGAGCTGGGCCCACCTCTGTTTCAATCAATGTGGGGTCCCTGCCCATTTAGGACAAGACAGAGAACAGACAATAAGGGAGCACTGAATGAATACAGGAAAGACCATTCAAGTTCCTCTCCTGGTTTCCCCGGCCACCTTCCAGGACCTGCTGGTAGACCAGACCATTGAAAAGGTCTCCTTTTGTGCCCCTGACCGCAACCTGGACAAGGCTTTCTCCTACATCTGCCGGGATGGGACCACCCGCCGCTGGATCTGCCACTGTTTCCTGGCGCTCAAGGACTCTGTGAGTATCACCGGAGCTGGGAGGAAGCTGGCTGGCTGCTCTTTGGCGGGCTCAGGCCAGACACTCACCTTTCTTCTCCGTTCCCTGTGTCCTTTGCAGCTCCTAACTTAGAGGAGTACAGGGAGGCTGGAGAGGGTTAATACAAAGTGTCTGGAACGGTGCCTGGCACGTCAGAAGTGCTCAGGGACACATTAATTATCATCCTCATTGTCCATAGTTGTGCATGTTTCTCTTATTTTTCTTTTTTATGAGGGTCACACGCATGTAAGTAACATGCACAGGTGTCCAGGACACGATTCCATAAACTCTCGCTTACATAAAAACCCCAGCTGGTCCCTCGGGCCCATCTCCGTGATACCCCCGGGGTACACACTCTTTTCAACCTCCATTCAATGTGTCTGCGGTTCTTCATATATTTGGGACATCAGGGTTCCCTCTGAGAATATGACAGAAGCCACAAATGGTCTGTCTTCTCAGAAACATTCTCACAGTTAGGATTCTGAAGTTGTGACGGAAAATCCCCAGCTGCCAGTCAGTTCAGGGAGATAGAAATTTGTTCCTGGCTTGTGTGAAAGATATCCAAAGGTAGGCAGTGCAGGATTGGGGTGGCTCTTCTCTTCCCATCAAGGGCTGCAGCTCCTTGATCTTGTGGCACTGGAGTGTGGCCTCCACTCCATGACCCAAAATGGGTACACATGCTCCAACTCTTGCATCTTCATTCCAGCTACCTAAAGGAGGGAGGCATGCAGAGGGGCAAACCCTCTCCTTTTGGGGAGCTACGTAACAATTACATCCCATTGGTCACCATGTAGTCACATGGACATCCCTTGCCACAAAAGATAATGGAAAATTTCCTCTTTATTCTGCCCTATCCCCTGAACCCTGACCTCAGACCACACCCAACCTGGTAGGAAGGCATGGTCTCAGCTCCCTGCATTAGCCAGTGTTTTTTGGTGGCTGGCTGCAGAAACCAATCTGGCTGATTTAACTCCAAAATGTTATAATGGGGGGAAATCTTACAAAAAATCAAAGGGCAATCAGAGCATTAAGCATCAGGATAGTCAGGGAGCTGAGCAGCCTGGGGGCACCACAGAGGGGACAGTTCCTTCCACTGCACTGCTGCAGAAATGAATCCAGCCTCTCTTTTTTTTTTTTTTTTAAAGATTTATTTATTTGACATGCGCGCGCGCACACATGCGCACACACACAGAGATTACAAGTAGGCAGAGAGGCAGGCAGAGAAACAGTGGGGGGAAGCAGGCTCCCTGCTGAGCAGAGAGCCCAATTTGGGGCTCGATCCGAGGACTCTGAGACCATGACCTGAGCCCAAGGCCGAGGCTTAATACTGAGTCACCCAGGCGCCCCTGGGGTTAAAATTCTAACAAGAAGGCATGGGATTGGCCTGTCTTGGGTAAGACCTCCCCTTGGTCAGGGGAGGGTGGAGCACACAGATTGTCTTATCCAACATGCACGAGGAGCTCCCCAAAGGGAACTTGGGGTGCTGTTATCAAAAGCAAGGGGAATAGATACTGGGCAAGTAAAATAACACACATCCCTCTGAGATTTTCCCGGGATTCCTTCGTATTTCAGAAGTCCCCACCCCGGGTGCCTGGGTGGCTCAGTTGGTTAAGCAACTGCCTTCGGGTCAGGTCACGGTCCCAGAGTCCTGGGATCAAGTCCCACATCAGGCTCCCAGCTCCACAGGGAGTCTGCTTCTCTCTCTGACCTTCTCCCCTCTCATGCTCTCTCTCACTCTCTCTCAAATAAATAAATAAAATCTTTAAAAAAAAAAGAGAGAGAAAGAAATCCCCACCCCAAGGACTCTGGACTCCCAAAACTGCTCAGCACCCCCAACCTCCTCTGTCATACACACAATCTCAGACGTCAAACCGGGGGTGGAAAACTAGCGTGAGAGTATCAGGATGGATTAGTCAGGATGGGTGAGTGCCTGCCAGGGGCTAGTATGGAGATATCAGAAACCCAGGGCCCTGAGCGACTGCAGATTTCCTGAGCAGAGCAGGCTAAGTTGTATCAGCTATCTGTTGCTGCGGAACAAATTGCCCCAACGTTTAGTGACTTAAAATGACCGTCATTTACTATCTCTCGGGTTTTGTAGGTCAGGAATTTGGACGAGGCTCAGCTGGGTGGGGCTGGCTCCAGGGTCTCCTGTGCTGTTATAGCGCGATGGTATTTGGAACTGTGACCCCAGAAGCCTGGCCGGATAGCCCCACTTTTCACGGATCTCAGGACCTCTTCACAAGGGCTGTCTGGCAGGGGGGTTCAGGAGAGCTGGACGACTTCTGTGGTGGCGCTGGGCTCCAGTGTGAGTTTCTAGAGAGGCACAGCTCACACCTGTTTGGTCTTGGTCTTGGAAACCACACAGCCTTGCTTCTGTGGGATTGTGTCTATCCAGGTGGTCGTAGAGGTCTTCCCAGGCTAAGGGGAGAGAACACAGACTCCACCTCTGATAGGGGAGTGACAAAGTTCTGGAGGAGTGGGCAGGTGCCAGAAATTTGCTGTGGCTATTTATGGAAAACGCGGCTACATGGTTAGTGTGGGTTCAGTGTTATAACAACATAGCTGTGGGACATGAGGCCTGGGTGACTTTCCTCTTGGGGACTCAGTCTCCTCTTCCATGAAATGGAGGTGTTAGCAGTGGCTGCTCCCAGGTGTGTTGGGGAAGCATTTGTTAGGATCACACCCAGAAAGTTCTGAACAGAGTTGCATAACGCTGGTTCAGTCACTAGGAACAGTTGCTATCATTTGAAAAGTACTTGGGTGGGGGGGTGGTGCCTGGGTGGCTCAGTCAGTTCAGCTTCTGTCTTCAGCTCAGGTCATGATCCCAAGGTGCTGGGATCGAGTCCCGCAGGGGCTCCTAACTCAGTGGGGAGTCTGCTTCTCCCTCTCCCTTTGCCCCTCCCCTTCCTTGTGTGCTCGCTCTCTGTCTCTCAAGTAAAATCTTGAAAAGTACTTGGGGGTGAGAATCAAAGCAAGAAAAGAGCAAGGCCATCTCTTCTGTGTAGAGAGCGTGACCTTCTCTGCTTTCCCTTCCACTTCTGAGCCACAGGTTTGAAGCATTAAGTGGTAGAACTCCCAGGATTCCCCAAGCATAACTTCACTTTTTGAGGTGCAATTCACATGAAATTGATCATATGAAAGCCCACACTGCAGTGGCATTTAGTAGGCTCTTAACCTTGTTCCTTCATCACCTCTCTCTAGTTGCCAATATCCTCATCGCTCCTAAAAGGGAGCTCAGACCCATTAAGCCATCATTCCCTGTGCCACACACCTTCCTCCCTGACTGCTAGTGGCTTTCTGTCTCTGTGGAGTTACCTCTCCTAGACAGTTCATATAAATTGAACCGTACGGTATGCGGTCTTTTACAGCTGGCTTCTTTCACTTAGCATCATGTTTTCAAGGCTCATCCTTGTAGCGCGAGTCCTTACTGTTTTATAGCTGAGTAATACTCCACTGTATGGATATATTACATGTTTATCTTTTCATCCTTTGACGGACATTCCGGTGGTTTCTTCTTTTTGGATATTGTGAATAATGCTGTTATGGACATTGGTGTGCAAGTATTTGTTTGAATACCTGTTTCTAATACTTTGGGGTCCATACCTAGGAGCTGGATTGCTAAATCATATAGTAAATCTATGTTTAAAGTTTTGAGGAATTGCCAAGCCATTTCCCACAGAGGCTGCACTATTTTATATTCCCACTAGCAAAGTACAAGGGTTCCAATTTCTCCACATCCTGGCTAGCACTTAATACTTTCCTTTTTTTTTTTTTTTTAATTATAGCCATCCTAGTAGGTGTGAAATGGTACCTGACTGTAGTTTTGTTTTTTTTTTAAAGATTTTATTTATTTATTTGACAGAGAGATCACAAGTAGACAGAGAGGCAGGCAGAGAGAAGGGGGAAAGCAGGCTCCCCACCGAGCAGAGAGCCCGATGTGGGGCTCGATCCCAGGACCCTGGAATCATGACCTGAGCTGAAGGCAAAGGCTTTAACCCACTGAGTCACCCAGGCACCCTCTGACTGTAGTCTTGATTTGTATATCCCTACTGACTAAGGCGATTGAGACTCTTTTTATATGTTTATCAGTCATTTGTGTATCTTTGGAGAAATGTCTGTTTAAATTCTGTATCCATTTTTTAAAAAATTGAGTTGTCTTTTTATTGTTGAGTTGTAAGAACTTTTTATATATTCTGGATACTAGACACTTACCAGTTGTATGATTTGCAAAAATTTCCCCCAGTTGTCTTTTCACTTTCTTAGTAGTGTCCTTTGAGGTACAAATGTTTTTAATTTTGATGAAGTTCAGTTTATCTATTTTTTTCTTTTGTCCTTCATGCATTTGGTGTCACATCTAAGAATCCATTGCCGAATCTAAGATCATGAAGATTTACTCCATGTTTTATTCTAAGAGTTTTATAGTTTTAGCTCTTACATTTAGGACTTTAATCCATTTTGAGTTAATTTTTGTAAATGGTGTGAAGTAGGGGTCCAACTTCATTTTTTCCATGTGGCTATTGTCCTAGCACCATTTGTTAACAGGACTGTTCTTTCCCCCATTGAAGTCTTGGTACCCTTACTGAAAATCAATTGACCATAGAGGTGTGGGTCAATATCGGGCTCTCAATTCTGTGTCATTGATCTATATGTTATCCTTATGGCAGTATCACATTATTCTGATTGCCATAGCTTTGGAGTACTATTTAAATCAGAAAGTGTGAGTTCTTTTATGTTGTTCTGTTTCAAAATTACTTTGGCTCTTCTGGGCCCTTTGCAATTCCATGTGAATTTTAGGGTCAGCTTTTCTATTTCTGCAAGAATCTATTGGGATTTTTATGAGGATTGCATTGAATCTATAGACCACTTTGGAATAATTGCTGTCATTAACAGTATTAAATATCGCAATCCATGAGCATGGGATGCATTTCCATTTATTTGGGTCTTCTTTACAGCGTGTGGTAGTTTTCAGCATACAGGTCTTTGACTTCCTTGGTTAAATTTATTCATAACCATTATTTTGGTTTTTTTTTTTTGAGAGAGAGAGCATAAACATGAACATGAATGGGGGGAGACAGGAGGGACAGAGGGAGAGAGGGGGAGAGAGAGAGAGAGAGAGAGACTATCATAAGCAGTCTACACACCCAGCACAGAGCCTAACACGGGGCTCCATGTCACGGCCCTGAGATCATGATCTGAGCCGAAATCAAGAGTGGGATGCTTAACCGACTGAGCCACCCAGGCGTCCCATTTTATTTTAAATGCTATTGTAAGCGGGATTGTTGTAACTTCGTTTTTGGATTGTTCACTGTTAGCGTAGGTAGGTATAACTGATTTTTGTGTGTTGACCTTGTATCCTGCAACTTTGCCAAATTCATTTATTATCACTAATAGTTCTTCTGTGGATTCTCTATGATTTTCTATATATAAGGTTATGGCATTTGTAAACAGAGGTAATGTTACTTTCCCCTTTCCAATTTGGATGCCTTTCTTCTTCCAGCACAGTGTTGAATAGAGTGATGAAAATAGGCATCCTTGTCTTGTTCCTGTTCTTAGGGAAAAGCTTTCACTCTTTCAGCATTGAGTATGATGTTAGCTGTGACTTTTTATCAGGTTGAGGAAATACCCTTCTATTCGAAGTTGTTTTTTTTTTTTTTTTTTTTTTTAATCATGAAATGGGGCTGGATTTTGTTAAATACTTTTTCAGCATTCATGGGGATGATCATGTGGCTTTTTTCCATCCTTCTGTTAATGTGGTGTGTTACACTGATTGATTTTCGCAAGTTGAACCAACCTTGCATTCCTGGGATAAATTCACTGGATCATGGTGTGTAACCCTTTTCCTGTGCTGGTATTTTGTGGACGATTTCTGTCCCCAAGTTTAACAGGTGGCTGAGCATCTTAGTTAAGAAACAGAAGTTAGATCGATCTCATTCTCATGCTAACTTTGCCACTCGCTTATTGTTATGGGCATGTTGACTAAGGCTGTTTCTTTGTCTGTAAAATGGGTTCATAAGCACAGCCACCTCCTGGCATGATCGGGAGAGTCCCGCATGGACAGATACACTGAGACACCTGTGTGGTGTTTCCCTGTGCCTGGCTCTTGGGCTGGCTCCCTCTGCTGTATGCCTTGCATATTAGTTCATAGATAAATCTTGCAACAATCCGGTTCAGTGAGTGCTGTTAGGGCCCCCATTTTATAGACCAGGAGGCTTGGGCACTAAGAGGTGATGTGGATTTCTCAAGAAACACAGCTGGAAAGCAGGAAGCCAGCATCATCGTGGCCTTGCAGCCTCCCAAGTAGGCACTCAACAGGGCTGTTGTGTTCACCCCCAGCATTTTATGACAAAATGCTTTCAAGCACTCAGGGAAGCCAAAAGACTTGTATAACCAGTCACCTGGACACCCACCACCCAGATCCCGCCGTTAGGTGTGTCTGCGCTTACTCTGTTGCTCATTTGTCCCATTTTTGATGCATTTCAAAGTTGCAGACATCAGAATGCTTCCCCCGGACACTTCAGCTTGCTGGCCCCGCAGTAGAACGCATTCGTTTCCAGCTTTTTTTTTTTTTTTAAAGTCAAATGCTTGCTGTGCACAGACCCAGGGGTGTTAACAACTGTACATACTCATGCAACCCAAGCCGCCGTCAAGACTTAGAACATTCCTCTACCCCAGCCAACGCCTCCTGCCCCTTCCCAGTGAGTTCTCACCCCCGCCCCCTAAGGAACAGCCAGGCTTCCAGCTTTTTTCGCCACAGATTAGTTTTACTGGTTCTCGAACTTCCTATCAAGGGAGCCATACGGCACTGCACTCTTGTTTCTGGCTTTTTTTTCTCTCCGAGCTGTCCTATTTCCCTCTGGGTGCAGATGCATTCTGAGGCTCTGGGCAGGCACGGATGCAGGGGACTGGTCCAGGATCACCTGACACTGAGCTGGTGGCACCGGGGCTTCTGCCTCCAGCCGGCACAATGCCACCTCTTCAAGCCCGGCCTGACCCCTCTTCCCACAGGGGGAGAGGCTGAGCCATGCCGTAGGCTGTGCCTTCGCCGCCTGCCTGGAGCGGAAACAGCGGCGGGAGAAGGAATGCGGGGTCACGGCCGCCTTCGATGCCAGCCGCACCAGCTTCGCCCGCGAGGGCTCCTTCCGCCTGTCAGGTGGCGGGCGGCCCACTGAGCGAGAGGCCCCTGAAAAAAAGAAAGGTGGGTGCTGTAGGCAGGGCCTGGGGATCCATTCTGGGCGGGGGCGGGGGAAAGCGACAGAGGCCAAGGGACCCCGCAATTTACAGAGCAGGGCACCAGCCACAAGGTTTGGCTACAGTTTACAGAGCTCACTTGTTTGGGCCATATTCCGCTGGCCACAGATCCCAGCAAAACTGGGTTATCTGCTAACCCAGGGAGGTTCGGAAGCATTTCAAATAGTGGCTCAAGGCCAGTTACTGGGTTGTGAAGTCAGCGCGGTGGGTTGTGGCCGGCACTGAAAAGAACTGAAATAGAAAAGAATAGAAATATCAGATTAGCTGAAAGTAGTAAGGGGAAGTGTAGTTTAATGATAATTTTAGTCCAGGCTGTGTATTTGCGTGCATGTGTCGGGGGGGACAGGTTACCGTGCAAAAGGTTTTGCTTACCCTGGGTTGCCGTCAACAAAAATATCAGTGGTCTCTAACATTACAGGTGAGTGGCAGGTACTTTGTAAATTCTAAAACAATGCGGCTTTTATATTATTTATTTAGAGAGAAAGCGTAAGTGGGGGTATACTGAGGAAGAGATAGAATCCCAAGGAGGGGCTCCTCGGTGGCTCATTTGGGATTGAGCCCCACAACCGGATCCCTGCTCATTAGGGAATCTGCTTATCCCTCTCCCTCTGCCTCTCACCCCACTCGTGCTTGCCTGGGCGCGCTCGCTCGCTCTCTCCCAAATAAATTTTTTTTTTTTTAAAAGATTTTATTTATTTGAGAGAGAACACAAGTGGGGGTTGGGGGAGAAGCAGAGGGAGAGGGAGAAGCAGACTCTCTGTGGAGCAGGGAGCCCAATAAGGGGCTTGATTCCAGGACCCTGAGATCATGATCTGAGGTGAAAGCAGACGTTTAATCTACTGAGCCACCCCGGTACCCCCTCTCTCAAATAAAACCTTAAAAGAAAAAAAGAAGAACCCCAAGCAGACTCCACTGGGCTTGATCTCACAACCCAGAGATCATGACCTGAGCCAAAATCAAGAGTCAGGTACTTAACCGACTGAACCATTCAGGCACCCCTAAGACAGGTTTTTTTAAATATAAATGTATTGTGTTCTAAGTCACAGTATTTTTTTTTTTTTTTTTACTGTGGATTCTAGTTTTTAAATTTTTGGAAAACACTGCTTAGAATTTACAAAGAACTTACTGTGGGAAGCTGCTTCTCCCTCTGCCCCTCACCCCCCGCTCATGCTTGCTCGCTCTCTCATAAATAAATAAATCTAAAAAAATTGATCAGAAAGGGAAATAGAAGGTCTCAGAAGGGAAAAAAAACAGAAGCAGTGAAGAAAGCCAGATTGGGGACAGAAAACTAGAGCGACCCAAAAGGTCAGATTGGAGGAGGAATCCCCGAGGGCCCCCTGGGGCAGGCGGTACTGGTGTGGTGACAGCGAGACATTTCAGGGCTCTGACCAGCCTGTCCTGGGGACAGGACAGAGTGGGTGAAGGCAGCAGCACTGGAAGATGATCAAGGGGGCTTGCTGGGAGAGGAGCAAATGCCTAGGCGTGGTATCTGACCGCCTGTCTCCCCGTGTCTCCAGCAGAGGCAGCAGCTGCCCCAACTGCAGTTCCTGGCCCTGCGCAGCCTGGGCACGTGTCCCCGACACCGGCCACCACATCTCCCGGTGAGAAGGGTGAGGCGGGCACCCCAGTGGCTGCAGGAACCAGTGCGGCCGCCATCCCCCGACGCCACGCCCCGCTGGAACAGCTGGTTCGCCAGGGCTCCTTCCGCGGGTTCCCGGCACTCAGCCAGAAGAACTCACCTTTCAAACGGCAGCTGAGCCTACGGCTGAACGAGCTGCCATCCACACTGCAGCGGCGCACAGACTTCCAGGTGAAGGGCACAGGTGAGCCCGGGGCTTAGCGGGAGGGAACATCGGGATCAGTACCATCCCTAGAGCACCAGAGACAGGAGAAGGGGTATAAGCCTTGATCGGTTAGCACTGTCTGCCATGGGAAAGAGAGGTGGAACATATGGTCGATTAGCAGCGTCTGCCGCCAACAAGGGGGGAGAGAGAGAGATTGATGAGCAATGTCTACTATTGGCAAGGAAAAGCAGAAGGGTGGCACAAGCCACGATCAATTAGTAATGTCTGCTGTGGTTAGGGAAAGGGGAGAGGTGGCTTGTATCACAATCGATGAGCAAAGTGTGCCAGGGGCTTGGGAGAGAGGAGAAGCTGCCTAGATGCCACTGTTTGCTCAGGAGGAGGCTGAAACTCCCACGCATTTATTGGCCACTGGAGCCATGAGATCTGGCTGGGTGAAGGATATGGGCTCAGGGGAAGGAGGATTGTGATGGATTAAGAATATCTGCTTGGAGAGCTCCTGGGTGGCTCAGTGGGTTAAGCCTCTGCCTTCAGCTCAGGTCATGATCCCGGGGTCCTGGGATCGAGCCCCGCATCGGGCTCTCTGCTCAGCAGGGAGCCTGCTCCCCCATCTCTCTCTCTCTGCCTGCCTCTCTGCCTACTTGTGACCTGTCTGTCAAATAAATAAATAAAATCTTAAAAAAAAAACAAAAAAGTCTGCCTGGGACAGGGAGAATAGAATGATGGCATATGGCACAGTCTCCTGACAGGGTCTGCCATGAGGAAGAAAAAGGAGCTTTGTGGCGGACGTATGATTAATTAGTGAAGGTTGCCATGGATAAGGGAGAAGAGAGAACAGCAGAAGTTATGTTAGCTCAAGGAGAGGCTCCCAGAATTTGGCCAGTGGAGACAATAGGTGAAGAGCACACATGAGGTCAAGGATCAGGGAGCAAAGTGACGGGTTTGCAGTGTCGCTGGCAGGCCAAGATCAGGCAGACGCAGCACCCGTCGTCGCTGACCAGCCACGTCTTCCAGGGACAGTGCTGAGGAAAGAAGCAACACATCCTCATTGATTAGTAATGTCTGCCCTGGGTGCTGATAGGAGAGAGTGTGGCTGTTCTGTTTTTCTTAGAGGGGAGATGGAATTGCAAGGACCAGTACTCTCTCCTAGCCATAGGGTCTGAATGGGTGAGGCCGGAAGGTGAGCAAAGAGTCCAGTGGCAGGGGTGGTGGGAGGAGAGAAGCATCATGTTTGATTACTCCTATCTGCCATGGGCCAGAGAGAAGACAGAGGTGGCAAAAGTCACGATCTAGGGGCGCCTGGGTGGCTCAGTGGGTTAAAGCCTCTGCTTTCGGCTCAGGTCATGATCCCAGGGT